>NC_091125.1:68799120-69051620 GCF_040183065.1 Periplaneta americana
ATACAGTATGTGTTTTCTGATGTGAATGGTGCATTGTAAGAAGTTTATCTCGTTTCTCAAGGAATCTAATTCGAAAAAGGAAAGAATGTCATGTGAGTACCAATGTCTAATTCCAAACAATGAATTTCAGTATTCTTATTTATTAATAATACAATCAATATGACTTTATCATACAATAGATTGTAAGCTAAAGAATGAAGATAGTTCAAGAATGTATTTTCTCAGTACATATTTCATACAGTAACTAAAATATTCACCTTCTTTAGAAAACCTTCAAATTACCAAGACTACATTCCTCAGTTGTTTCTCTCCTCTTTGGCAGTTCAGTGACCATATTTACTCTCATTTCATTCACAAAGTAGAAACAGAAACCAGAGTCCGTATTTACACCGCTACAAGAAGCTCTAAGAGAAAGAGCTTGTCATTATTTGAGATTAGAGGTGATCATTAATGGAATGCAAGATAACTTGTGTTTAGGCAAATATTTGCGATAGCTTGCAGTACTTCAGTCATTTCATGGTCACTGTGTTAAGTGGTTGACTTGATATGTTTGACATTTACTTTTGTGCATCGTGAAGGACTAAGATTATGTTAATTATTGCAAAAAATTCTTGTAGACATGATAGTAACTTCGACTGCAAACATGATGGACTTGAGATCGATTTCTGGCTGTGAAGTTCATAATTACTTCCTTCCTAAAAATATTGTATGTGTCCATCATCTTGTGTTTCCCTGTGTTGCCTTACTGGCTACATTACCAAGAAATTCTGCTACTTGTGAAATGTCTAATATTACTGCAAAATCATAACAAGGGAGAGCGGAACGTGGGGTAGATTATGTTGACAACGACGGAAAGTACAATAACTAAACACAATTTTGCAATAAGCATTATACATTACGAATTTATTGCCTTGCAGATTACGAATTTATTGCCTTTGAATAACCTTTGTAGTTTAAACGGCAGCTGAAGAAAGAAAAATCTAGAAGGGAAAGAAAAAAGAAAGGAGAAAGGAAGGAAAGGAAAAAATAATAAATAAAAAAACAAAGAAAAAATAAAAAAGGAAGAAAGAAAAGTAAAAAAAAGAAAAAATAATGAAAAAAGAACGAAAGAATGGTGAAAATTAACAAAGCAGGAATGAAGAAGTTCCCGCGACATATCTGCGTAGTCTAGGGTTATGAAATGAGCAATGATTCGAGCCTTCATGGTAAAAGAAATTTTGGCCAGTGTATGGTGCCCATCCAGCATCGTAATGAATTTGGGGAACTACAGCAAGTAGCAAAATCTGATTTCGAAAGCAAACTGTAACGGCTAGGAGATCATCGTACTAACCTAACATTACCCCAGTACTGGTTGGATAATCTTAGCTGGAAACTAACTAATGCAGTTTTTTTAGTAGGTTATTTTACGACGCTTTATCAACAGCTCAGGTTATTTAGCGTCTGAATGATATGAAGGTGATAATGCCGGTGAAATGAGTCCGGGGTCCAGCACCGAAAGTTACCCAGCATTTGCTCATATTGGAGTGAGGGAAAACCCCGGAAAAAACCTCAACCAGGTAACTTGCCCCAACCGGGAATCGAACCTGGACCACCTGGTTTCGCGGCCAGACGCGCTGACCGTTACTCCACAAGTGTGGGTAATTAATACAGTTGGCATCATTGCTAGATTGTTCGCGTCTTCGAACGAGCGAAAACATATTAGGGTCAGTCAAATATTCATAAATCTGGTAGGCTACTGTTGCTTTCCTTCAGGGCTCATTGTTTAAAATTTGTAGAAGTGACCTGTCTTCATTCATTCCTGTTACTAGTGTCTAATTTTGTTTCTAATAATTAGGCCTAATCTTGTTCAGAATGAATGTGATCTACAGTTCCTGTACAATTTCGCCATTTCTGTGACATTACGAAGTGTATCCATATCGTGTTTCAAATATTTCATCTCTATTGTGATTTTCTTGACAAGTCTTCCTTTCGAAGTGTCTGAATTTCGCAGTCACACACAGAGTGATTGAATTATCTCCCGTCCGGAACGCGACAACATTGCTATTGGCAAGCGGTTGAATACTGTAGGTAAAGATCCGCCCCAGTCTCTGCGAAGATCACGGCTTACGTTGAGTCTGAATCAAAACAGAAGTCTATTCGTTGATCATAATCTCAGCTTAATGGTACTGTACACAGATATAATACTGCACACGGAGCTTTTAGTACTATAATCATGTGTTAAAAATTCGCCTCGTTAAGTTCGAAGAGGATGCCAAGGACGATTCCTAGGTGTTAACGTACCAAATTGTTCGACTATTAATTGCCTTGTGGAATTATACAGGGAGATCATTTTATTTTTACTTCAATTTTTATTGTACCTGAGTTTTTGAATGTACTTCACTCCCACACCTTCTACTAATGAAGTTCCAACTGTCCTCCAGACAGAATCAAGGCTGCATATAGTAAACAGCACTGAGTTAGTGAGTATAGTACGTTCCAGAAATATGTTCGCTTTTTCCAGTGACGAAAGAGCTTTCAATATTGAACCATATGTTCGCACAGGTACTGTTCGTTTGCCTACGTCGCATCCCGATTTCCCCCACCTGCTTCTGCACGCCCCTCTGTAAAAGCTGAGCTGTCTTAGCTCTTTTCTGAAAACATTAATTTCTGTTAGGAATTGGACGTTTACGTAATATTATACAACTGTTTAAAATAACTTAAATAAAAGGGCCTCGTTAAGTAATTAACTGTCACTTGATTTCCTCCCACCCTTTCTACGATCCTGCGGCATAACCACTTGGACGGACAGTAAATAGCCTGTCTGAGTAATTTTATCTGTGCGGGTCGGGCAGAAGTGAAGATTGAACTTACAGTACGTAAGGTACTCTTTTATATAGTAGGTACAGAATTATTTCAACATGAGTTACTAGTACGAAGGACGAAACAGGCAATTAGAATTAGATGCAATAGTCTATAGTGCGATAATATGCACAAAAGAACTGAAGCCTGTGTCGAAATGAACGGCCACCATTTTCAAAAATGTGTTTAAATATCCACATTATGATTATTTTTCAATCGAACTTCATTCTCTATATTGTACGCTAATGTGCTGTATACAGTATAATATACACTGCATAATGAATACGTTCGCATGGATAACTCAGTTCTTGAGTAAAAACACTTATTCTTAATACAGTATTGCATTTTGATTAAATAAAAACCTAATGAAAATTATCGAATTGAAAATTGCGATATTTCCTAGTTTACTTAAATGGACGAACTACTTTTCTTCCCTCCTATACCTAGTAAAATGATGTGTTTGTGTTTTACGCCAGTATCATCGAACTCCAGTCGTGGAAGGGGGTAGCGAACGGTGTTTCCGATTCTCTAAAGGTATAGACAGGTTAATATTTAAAATGTTAGTAAAAATAAAATGATGTCCCTGTACAACTAAGAAATGCATAAGAAGGCGAACTGTCTTCACACAGAAACAACAGATATAGAACTCCGAGAAACTAAATCTCCTTCATGAAGTGTCCTACAATGATGTGAAAATAGGAGTATGGGATGCTACCAGTGGTGGAAGAAAATAGGTCCTATTCTTTCTAACGAACGATTAGTGAGAAAATTTATATTGAACTGATTTTCCATCCCTTTTCTTGTGATAGGGAGGGAGGATACAATTACAGTACTTCCACTTTTACCTTTATATTTGCCAATAACATTCTGGAATTCCACGACAGCACATTGAACAGACTGTTCTATGGACGAACGTCATATAGTTTCTCAGGATAGAATTATCAGTAGGAATGTGTAGCATGCGCGTTCCCCGACCTAACCTTTGTGACTTTTATCTCTGGACAACTTTAAAAGAAAATGCATAACATTAATTCACGTATTCTGAAAGAAACGAAAAAATTGACTCCGGGAAACATCGCCTCCATTTCTTAAAAGGAACTGTGGCGAGTGATACAAAAGGGCCGTTGTTTTGATATTGCCGGTTATTTGGGTGCCGGATATAAGGGATTTTACTGTACTACCTGTTTACGGGATGCCATACTTTTGTGTGGTCACTGTGAATTTGGATTCTATGTCTCATTCTATTCTTGTGTTTTGTTTTTTATACGTCACAAATATTCGGGACAAATAAGCAGACCATTTCAACATCCTCTCTCTTAATTTTGGTTTTAACTGCATATCGTCGGTTTACTTCTAAAACCTTGTAAGTCCAATTTTTCCCGAATGTTGAAATCTGTGTATACTTTCAAAGTGCATGTACTGATAAAATCTGGTAAGTCTAAAGAATGTTTCTATATTTTATAAATAACAAATGCAAAACAGTTGTTAACTGGGATATAAAAAAAAATGAAAAGTTATTTTGCTCTTCTGTACAATTTCCTTAAACACAGTTACGAGGTTTTATGAGTCAACGATATATTTATTTTACATTAATAGATTGAGGTTTACTGAATCCCGGACATCATGTTCCCTACGTAACCAGTTAATGGGCTCAACAGTCAAGTCGCAGGTTTCGTGGTCAAGAGACAATTCACTCAACTAGTAGCAGAAGAGAAGAATGGAGGAATTACTGAAAAGACGACGAAACAATAAGCAAGAGAGAGCGAGAAGTTAATAGGTTTAAGCATTGATAGAGAACGCAGAATAGAAAGAACAGAATGAAAAGAATCCAAGGAAAAAATTAATTAATATAGAAATAAATACATAAGAAAACAAAAATATAAAGCTGAACACTGAATAGCAAGAGAAGATGAAGATAGAGGCTATCTACTTTTCTAACCGAAAAACAAACTAGGTTTCAGCCACCAAGTCATAACATACCAGTTTTCCCGTGTTGCTGCAAACTCACGTAATCCCAACTTGCAGTTGTTTACTGAACGAAATAACAAGTTTGTCTTCCGCCAGTAATGTTACTTTTCTACCCGGACAATTTACCCCCCGGTATCAGAATTCCAAGAAAGATTTACGACCATCACACTGCCGCGTCTTTCACCCGTAATTGATTCAAACACGCTCCCCTAGCATTCATCTCGTTGAATTGCCTCACATTAAAGACACAAAGAAGAATGTCTCGTCGTGTCGGCATGCGATACAGCTTCACAGGTCATTCCACACGAGCGAACTTATCCACCACGTTTCTTTTCAATTTGCAGGTATTGGTCATAATTTTAAAGCTGAAGTTCACATATCAATGCAGAAAAACCGCTGTTTTTAGATATATCAACAGATGAAATATGAAAAAAAAAAAAAAAAAAAAAAAAACGCAGGAGAGCCTGAGCGATTTACAGCGGAAAGGAAAGAGACAGACGAAAGTAGTAGTATATGCCGCTTGGTCGAGCTATATACAGGGATGTCCAGCACTGATTCAATGGATGAAGGGAAGAGAACTTATTAAAACTGTATCCAAGTTAATTTTTATATTTGTCTTAGAAGTATAAGTGCATTATAAGAATGTAAGTTTTAATTTTAATGCCCATTTTTCACGAGTTTCCTTTTTATTCAAAAGCAGTATTTTCTCAACTTTTTACAGAAAGGTGAAATTTTCAGATATGTTTATTTAGTAACCTTACAGGTATTGAAACAATGTTTTCGTAAATTTAATATATCGTAAATGTGTATTACTGAGATACGTATTGAAAATTTTGAAAATATTTTCATGGAAAATGTTCGTAAGAAAATAAATTAACAAAGGAACTACTTT
The DNA here is from genome assembly GCF_040183065.1 of Periplaneta americana. Lineage (NCBI taxonomy): Eukaryota > Metazoa > Arthropoda > Insecta > Blattodea > Blattidae > Periplaneta > Periplaneta americana. The sequence goes on from NC_091125.1 coordinate 68,804,819, forward strand.
TACATCATAAACAAAGATATGTGCCCATGTGTTGTAAAAACGTCAGTTCTATAGCTTTAGCAGATTTCGAGAAAATAATTTAATATTCTGATACGAATTTACGCACCAGTATCACCTTAAAAGCATAATGCGATAAGGATTTTGTTGTGTAATATTAGTTACAGTTGAAACATATAAATAGGTAACTTTGTTTTGTACTGTAATATTGTTTTGATTAGTTTATTGATTACTTTTGTAAGGCTAAAGACAGCATCAATATCAATTCCAACTTACCATGTCATACTTAATCTCTTTCTTTGGGATGTCACTTTCTTTATGAATGATGTGTTTCATTCACTTAATATAGTATAGTTTTACTACTATGAAATTTATGTGAATATACCTTCTTAACTTTTTATTATGTTATTAACTGCAATATTAAGAAACAGGTGTTAGTATTTTGTTTTACAGACAATATAGATAATATCAAACAGCAAATAGTCGTATAAAATAACGACACAAAATTTCACGTTTGTTTTGAAGTTTGTATACCACTGTTTTCTTAATCCAACAGGCTACTTATTCATATACTATATAATTCTTCCTCCTTCCATACCTAGCGCTTGGTGCCAGCGCACGACGTCAAGGTCAGAAAAATTCGCTTGCTTTGACATCACCGGCCTAGACCATCTATTTCTATACAGAAGGCCAGAGCACGAATACTCGTAAATTCATGCAAAATGTTAGTGGAAGAGGGAAGGTCAGGTTTGTTTTCTCGAGGTATTCCTGTTTTGATTCTTCATTACAGTCGCAGGGAACTAAAGCACCACATCACATTACCAAGAAAATAATTCCGTGGAATTCTGTGGCGGAAGTATCACGGAGCAAGTAATTGCAGAAATTCCTTTACTAGACACAACTTCTTTGACTTCAAGTATTCGCCTACGCAATGATGAATTTTGATAATGCCAAAAGCACATGCTAAAGTGTCAGCTCGTCCATGTTTGAGTTAAAAGGTTCAAATCTCAGCAATACTAAGCGACATTCATGGTGATTAAAAATACTCTTAGAGCATAGGCCTACTATACATATGTATATTTTTCTATCTTCATAAAACTTAATTCTAAGAAAAAAGAAATTATGACAAATCTTCTCAATCCGGATAAGTAGTAAATTACACAAACTATAACATGAAAAATGCGCTCTGAAGGTCAAAGTTGTACGAGTGAATATCATTAAGCTTTGAAGTTTTTCAGTTATTCCAAGTTTAAGTAATATTACACTTTCTGTTCCCTGATTCCGTTACCCGGAATTCTCTAATGACTCGTAATATAGACATGTACGTCAAAAATGCATATGGACTTATTCTCGAATTCGTTTTAATTTGTGTCATCATCAAAGCAAGTTCTCAAAATGAACTATTTCGCCGATTTACATGTCTTTTTTGATACATTTCCTTCACAGAAACAATTATTTATTACCCTTGCAGAATTGTGTTTGCGATCAGCATTTCGTGTCCATTTTATTATTTAGAGAGAAAAACGTATTTACTAGAAATGGTGTGCTCGACACTCATCAGTGAGCTAAAGAAAATTCCCACGCTATTCTTATTGAATGAGCCAGCAACAGTTCACTATGAATGTATGGATTGAACTAAATGGAGGTAATTTAATTGGAAGTTTTTTTAAACTGGGTGATTGATAGAAGAATATTATTAAAATTTTAAAGAAGTATTTGAATGAGTTGCTGGGGTAGATATCGGCGTAATTTGTCACATGTGATTTATTCACAATTTTTCTTCAATTCAGCCCATTTTACAGTAACGTCTTAGATAAATTAATTACAGATCGGTTGTGAATTCATATTGGCTTGTATTGCAATTCCCTTCATTTTTACTTGTCAGATCATATATTATTTACTCCGTACCAATCGAGAACAATGGTAATGTCAGACGTAGGTCTATTGATCAAAGTTGCCAACGAATTCGACAGACATCTGAATTTTTTTTTTAACATGTTTGGTGCTCCATTATCTTCAGTTACAATGCTTGTATTTATGCAGAAGCAACTAACGTTGAGCACTTCTTTAATGGCAGCACAAAAACTAAGTAACTTTAAACCAAAGCGATTCCCAGCCATTATAATATAATATGAACTATTATCTTTAAATCCTAAATCTATCTCTAAAATGGATCACAAATTATGAAGCACTTTGTCTTTAATAATAATAATAATAATAATAATAATAATAATAATAATAATAATAATAATAATAATAATAATAATAATAATGGAGTACAATGTCATTTTAAGATTAAAAAAACTATACACTGGATGACACAAACATACATGAGGTGGGTTAAGCATGATGTACGGAACTACATATTTCTTATTACTGAAGGGCTGGAAAGAACGAAAACATTCGAGGAATTAAAATGAATTTATTTTTTATTTGGAGGATCTTTCATAAATTGAAACTACATTACTAGCGTTTAACGAAACTATTTAATGCGAAGTACAGTTCCAGAAAAAAAAAAAAGGCCCGAATCTTGATGGGAGTCCACCTATATGTTGGCCACAAGTTTTGCACAACTGTCTACAAGTAGCATATATACAGGCGATCTTGTTTACTGCACATACGCAATGCGATGTATCTGAAACTGAAATTAGACGGGTCATTATTTTCTGGAACTGTACCTATGGGTCCATAGTAATTTCGTCTACGATTGGTTCACTGCATGGCTTGGAACACAAATAAAAGACGATAATCCATCAGTGATCCATCCGTTCTGGAGTAACTCAATACATTAACTTTTATATTGATGTCAGACACCCTGTAAATTGCTTTATATACTACTCGTAAGATTTTTGCAAATATTACAGTATTATTATTTTCTTAATTTATGGCATAGGACACATTCGTATTCGCCTAGAGAAGTGATATGACCTTCAACTAAAATTAACATTTCAAAGAAAAGAAAAGTACATAATTGTGGCACTATATTATTGATTTCGGCCGAGCACGAATACATGCACCCTGGACCATAATCAATTGTATCTAAATTAACGAACAAAATAGCATATTATGAACTTTATATTTACATGTTGTACATACGTTCGCAACAAATATTTTACGTGAATGTTATCAAAGGACAGACAGATAGAAAGATGGACAGACAAGGAGACAGAAGGACGGCTATACAGAGAAAAACCTAATGTAACGTCGAGACAAACAAAATGAGAAACTGAAGAAATATTAAAAAAATACAGTAATTTTTAGTCACTGTCGTTTTTAAAGTCGTGTATTTCCGTCAAAATATCTCGAAATCGATTTTCTGCAGCGTCAAACACTCGTACGTTCTGTGCGGACAGCATAATGAAGCCAATATGAGGCTAATGTAACAACCCCTGATTACAGGCTGGAAAAGCCACATCAAAACCCCAAGGCAACTAACTAATACGGAATGGACGTTTATACATTAGACGTTTGCAGAGCTCATCTAGTGTGTTGACTGTCATCCAAGATGTGAGACTCCGTCATTCTGCTCGAGTTTCTATGGAAACGACGCAATTACCGGAGAAACAAATGAGAGTGCAACTTGAGCTGCCAGCCTCAGCGACGGGGAATTACGTGCGACACTTCGTGTTCTGCATAACAAAAGAAAAGTCCTTTCTTATTTATTGCCTTATTCAACATCGCTCTATCAACTAAATAAACTGCATACCAATGTTGTATGAATTGAAAGTATGTTAAAATAACTCGAAACGGTCAATTTATGAAACATTTGCGGGATATATGTAATAAACAAAGAGATGCACATCTCGATTCATTTGTAGATACAAGTATGTACTAACAAGTAAGACAAACCAATCGCTGCCATACACAGCATCATGTTTTCTTGGTAAATTTTCGTGCAGACCCAGAAACAATATTTGGGCCACCTAATTTTACTAAATTCCAGATACAACGCATTGCTCATGTGCAGTAAACAAGAGCGCCTAAATGTATGCTACTTGTGGACAGTCTTGCTAAGCTTGTTGCCTACATAGAGGACTGCTATCAAGACGCGGCCTATTTTTTAATTTCGTATCTGTACAAGTTAGCGTCTTGCATTACAGGCGCTATGTTCGGCTCAAATTTGTCGAGCATGGCGAAGCTTGATATTCGCCTATGTTCGCTCTGCAGAAGGTGGCCTGTCGTATTTGTTCCAACTTGTTATAAAAATATTCGCTGTCCTCCACTCACATCCCTTCATGTTTTAACAGCTTAAGGATTTCAGTACAGATCTTGCGATTAGTTTCATTATATGAAACAAGACGGAGTCTGTAATATGTTGGTTGACTCTTTGAACATTGCAGGACACTAGTACAAGGAACGTCGTAGATTCGGTATTATAGGTGACTTAACAAATACACTTTTATTTTGTATACTCTGGACTTCGGCGTCCAGGTAGCTCAGTTTATAGAGCAACTCGCTTCAGACTGGAAGGTTTCAGTTTCAATACCAAGTAGTGACTGGAATTGTTATGTTGCTGAAACTTACAGAATGACTCCGCGGCTCACTCAGTAGGCTGTATCAAATTGAGTATCAGTCCGTGCAATTGGCAATAGCAAGATGATGATAACGAAATGGGTACGAAGATTCACCATTCGAATACCTACTTTTTTCCTTACAGTTGGAAAGATGTCTGAAAAAGTCCAATCAGGTAATCAGTCTTTGTGAGACTCTAAGATCCAATATACACAATCGTTACCTTAAGAAAACCTTAAAGTAATCTTTGCGAATCACACGAATTTCGTAGCAGAATTGAAATCCTTAAGGCAAAGATAGTCTAAGGTCTAGCAGAGGAAGGCTGATAACTGCCTTTTTGTCTCATTATATTTACGTTCATAATGGCCGCGATCCTGGGCAATGATCTGATCGAGTTTCAGACTTCATTGAAGAAAATGGAAACACTGAACTGAAAAACAGATGACTTGAAGATATCTAAGAGATATATCAATTTGTAACACGCCCGAACGCAATCTCGGAACACAACTCTCGTTCGCTAATCCCACGCCGCGCCGGTGACCAGAATTTTCCGTAAGCAACTGTTTTTACAGACTAGGTAATTGCAGAGGTTACTGTCTGTAAGTTTTAACACCTGTAAATAAAACAGCTTTCACAACAAATGTTCTAAAACTTAGTGGTTATTGCTGTCTCTCTGGTTCTCTACAATGGATGTACGAGTAGTTAAAACGTATACTTACGGCATTCGCATACTGCTCTGCTTAAAGTGGCGCTATTTCTGCATGCAAACACAAATGTAATGACTTTACTACACTGCATCGCCCACTTGACTATAAAGCCTCGACTGTTTACTGTATATGATCTAGGATAGACTGAAGGATAAGTGATGTAGCAACTCTGCTATGAATAAAGGCGCGATATTTTTTTTAGGGTATAGCAATCCGCAAATTTATTACTGCTACTGAACCTGAATTGGAATGAATATGACGCTTCGCAGGTGAATTCTTAGGATCATCGTCATCATGTCATCATCATACATCTCAAGGTTTATGACCTATTTCGATACAAAATATATTTTTCCTATCTTTGTTTTGATCTTCCTGGTTTGAAGTTAAATACTCTTCAGCAACCCAACTTCATTCTTTCCGTATAATCAGTGGTTCACAGACTTTTTGACTGCATAACTGACTTTTGTTTGGAACTTCCCACTACTGTACCGGTTCTTGAATCCATTCGAAAAATTCGAATCCCTGGAAAATAACAAACAACTATAATTTTGCTCAGAACCCGTGGATACTACCCTAAGAACGATTTTAAACAGTTTTTTGAGTATTTTTTGTAAGAAACTGAAAACAGTAACTAACGTCATATATTGGCTCAAATTACAAATGTGTGTAAATATAAAAATTCATTCAAATCGGTACCTACTGAAGAAATGTTGAAACAAGACTCTTTTTGCAGAGCATGGGCCAGTTCTGTATCAAAAGAATGCAAGAATACCTCGTGTTTGCAAAGAAGCTCTTACGCTCTTAAATTTTTATAATATTTGGAACCTCGTATTTAGGTATGAAAATGGGTTCCTTATCTACCACTGCTATCAAGACAAAAGCGATAAATCTCCTTGAACTTGGAAATGATATCACAAAGTTTATCGAATACTTAGTCCAGATTTGAGAAGCTACTTTCTGAAATACAAACACATTTATCAAAGTAATTACTCTGCACAACAGCCAAAAAGTTATGAAAACAAAATAAGCTATTTCTGACTAATTTTGTATCCCTAATGGCGAACATGACAGTAAAAATGGGCGCAGTGGTCTGGTTTTCAATGCATAGCATATGTCTGGGATTACTCATTTCAGAAAGAGCGTCAGCGGTTTCTCTGTCAAGATTACAGAAAATCCCTTATACAGGAGATGTGGAGACAGATTTATGATCCAGAAGGGTTGTGTTTGCTTGTAAAAGATTGTTGGTTTAGTTAGATACAAGACGTTGCTGAGTGGAAATCGGTTTTCGTCTTTCTTCTGAAGTAAATTAATAAAATAGTGCTGTGCTTAACCATATATGTCTCTTTTGCCAGCAGACACATTTTTAATTCTGCATAATGGTAAGCCATAAATATCCCACACACACCAGAACAAAGAAGGCTATTTTTAGATGCTTCCACGCTGAGCCTTAAAGGTGTATCATTGCACAATGGAAACACTTTGCCTTCAGTTCCAATTGGCTACGCAATCCATATGAAAGAGATATATAAAAATATGATAGATATTTTAAATTACGTAAATTATAAAAGATTTAACTGGTAAATATGTGGTGACTTAAAGATGGTTGCGATTCTTCTTGGCTTATAACAAGGGTTTACAAAATATTGCTGTTTCCTATGTGAATGGGACAGCCTGGCAAAGACTTTGCACTACAAAAGGAAAGACTGGCCTCTTCGACAAACTTTGGAACCAGGAACGGAGAACATAAAGCAGCAGTCATTGATTGAATCTAGAAACATTTTGCCTTCTCCGTTATACGTCAAACTGGGAGTGATTAAACATTTCGTAACAGAATTTGATTGTGATAGACCAGCGTTCTCAAAATTTCCAAGGATAAGTACAGCTAAAATTAAAGAAGGAATTTTCAAGTCAGAGAACTCTCTTCAGATCAATATTTCAATGGACTTCTGACAAGAAAAGAACATGTTAGTTGGGAATCTTTCAGAACGGTCGCCTCAAATTTCCCAGGAACCGTCGTGCGCCAAACTACAGTGTTGCTCACTTATCATCAAATGGGGTGCAATATGTCATTGATGATACACTAACATTTCTCCACTCTCATTTGGACTTTTTCCCTGAAAATTGTGGTGCAATTTCTGATAAACATGGAGAGTGCTATGACCAGACAATTTCGATATTCGAAAGACGAAACCAGTGTAAATGAAGTACATCCATGTTAGCGGATTATTGCTGGTCGGTGGTGAGGGATGTTCTCGAGGTCTAGTATAACAGAGAAGCTAAAAGGAGACGTCTGTAATAATAATTGAAGTAAGCCCAGCTGAATATGTTTAGGAAAATACAATTTTTTTCTATTGATTTCTTTCTCAAATTCAAGAAAACTAGACCATATCTGACAACTTTATTGCCATATTCATATTCAGCATGAAAAAATACATTGAATTCCAGTGTTTTCTTTTCCGTAACAGAAAAAAAGTTGAATTTTGTTGTCCAGTGTTATTCTTTATTTTATATCCACAAACTTTCTTTTTGTTTTTATGTTGAGCGCTGTTTATGTCTGATTCTAAACACAAAATAAATGTATGCTAGACTTTTTTGTTTTATTTTGTAAATCACCTCGCGACCTCCCAGGGGGTTGTGAACCACACTGGCGGAACCACTGGGTATAATCATAACACTGCTGTTTTTGTCCCTCAGTTCTTTCATTTAGGTTAAATTATATACAGTTATATATTTTTTTTGCTTGTCTCAGAGCGAATGCAGGTGCAGCAGAACAATGAAATCTCATCTGTGCTAATTCTACTTTCTTTTATCGGCTCTATTTACTGTCGCGTTTGCTCAGCTGTAGGTGAGCATAGGGACAATCATCAATTTATAAAACTCTAGCTTAGTTCCTTCTTGGTTTTTTACGTCTCAGGGTTTTTAAACCGGTGAATGATATTTCTGATAAGTGTAGACAATTAAATTACATCAGAAAAAATGTGAAATGAAAGTTGGTTGAGATTTTGAAGAATTTTCATTCAATGAAAACATTAAAGCAATAAAAGACTTGGATAGGGGCCTATAGTATTTAGACCAAGGCAATAGTAGAATTCTGAGCGTGCTATTAGTGTATTTTATCAGAAGAGATTTATGTTGATAGCATGCGATGAAACTGAATTTTTAACACCTCTTTATATTAGAGATGTAAAGTTTCTGTCATATGTATTGATTCTGGAAATATGCTCGTCTTGGTATAGGCATGCCATGCTCAAAGCGCGCAGCTTTAAGACTACCTGGAAATCACTGTCTCGTCTATGGCATGGACGCTTGTCTGTTATCGATATGATGCCCCGTATTGTTTTAGCTGGCGACAAGGCTATGATTGCTTGAATCACCACAAAAAATCGATTTCACCAAGATAAGACTTTTATCCATATCAATTTGACATGTCCCGAAATACATCACCTCTTTTATTATGTTATCAAGACGCTTTCGTTTGTAGTTTATTTTCTTGAACTGTATCACTTACAATACGTACATAAGGTGAATAATTTACAACGCACACAAATAAATTTGTAAATTGCTTTTTTTTTCACACAAAAGGTATTCATGCTACAGTTTACGCGAATATAAAATTAAGAAACGTAATTACTCACGCCTTGTCATCATGTCTAAGAGTATTTCATTATTTACAAAAATTGATATTTAAAGCGAGAAATATTAAACGGTGTTGACAATTTATAATGAGATTCTAAGTAGAGCTATATAATCCATATGTCACATTCTCATCTCTCCAAAAAGGAAAAAAAAATGTAACTCTTTACTGTTCCACATCTTAAAGCTTCAATACTTACTTACTTACATTCAAATGGCTTTTAAGGAACCCGCAGGTTCATTGCCGCCCTCACATAAGCCCGCCATCGGTCCCTATCCTGTGCAAGATTAATCCAGTCTCCATCATCAGATCCCACCTCCCTCAAATCCATTTTAATATTATTCTCCCATCTACGCCTCGGCCTCCCCAAAGGTATTTTTCTCTCCGACCTTCCAACTAACATTCTATAAGATTTCTGGATCCACCAATACGTGCCACATGCCCTATCCATCTCAAACGTCTGGATTTAATGTTCCTAATTATGTCAGGTGAAAAATACAATACGTGCAGTTCTGCGTTGTGTAACTTTCTCCATTCTCCTGTAATATTTTCCTAAGAACCTTACTCTCAAACATCCTTAATCTCTGTTCCTCTCTCAAAGTGAGAGACCAAGTTTCACAACCATGCAAAACATCCGGTAATATAACTGTTTTATAAATTCTAACTTTCAGATTTTTTGACAGCAGACTAGATGATAAAAGCTTCTCAACCGAATAATAACAGGCATTTCCCATATTTATTCTGTGTTTAATTTCCTCCTGAGTGTCATTTATATTTGTTACTCTTCCTCCAAGATATCTGAATTTCTCCTTGGAAAACCTATGAATACATGAAATGAAATGAAAAAGTGAAATAAACCAGTAGCACTGCAAAAGTTAATCTTTCCTATTTTCTGCCTTCCTCTTTGTCTCCTCAATGATCCATATATCTTAATGTCGTCTATAATCTGATATCTTCTTCTGCCTCGAACTCTTCTCCCGTTCACCATTCCTTCCAGTGCATTATTCAGTAGGCAGTTTCTTCTCAGCCAGTAACGCAACCAATTCCTTTTTCTCTTCCTGATCAGTTTCAGCATCATTCTTTCTTCACCCACTCTTTCCAACACAGCTACATTTCTTATTCTGTCTGTCAACTTCACTGGTTCCATTTTTCTCCAAATGCTATTATTCGCTTCTCTTCACTGTGGAATTAAACAATTCAAAATCACGTTGTGTAATAGAGTGCGCCCGTTTTTATGTCCTTGCTTTTAAGTGTCACTTACTGCCGCAACTGTTTCCTTTACACTCCTCACTTTGTGTTCGTTGGCTACAATGAAGGACTGTTTGTATTGTTTTGTTTTGATCTATTTATTCATTTATTTATTTATCTATTTACCTATTTATCTATTTAGCTATTTATCTATCTATTTATTTATTTATTTGCGTACAAATACAAGACTCGCTAACTCTCTCAATGGGAGTAAAGTTTTCTGCTGTTCCTGGCAGTCAGGAGACATTAAAATTTATTTTGTTTCATAATCGATTTAATTTTTTTTCCATTCATGTTAAGGAATAAGGAATTCACATTTCGAAGATTGACTCTAACTTCGTCTACGCTATTTCACTATAACATGATGTAATATAAAATATAAATTATTAAAAATAAGATTAGTCTATTGGGTCAATCAGCATTTAGTAATATTTCCTTCAAATAAAAAGGCATTTATTTTAAAATTCTATTTGCAATATTCCGACATACATTGTCTCATGAAATGCTAAATAAAAAGAAACTTCCTATCATTTCTTAAGATGACTACACTGATGGGCATGCAGATCGACATTTGGTATGATCAAAACCACATTCTTATTTTCCGGCATGACAGAAATTGAGAATGTGTATTTTTCTTAAATCTGGAAATATATTTTTGTGGTATTGCAACATGAAAGACCATGCACTTTCCAACCAAGCGGCCCGTGGTTCGATTCTTGGTGTGGGAGGAGTTTTATCTCCATTCGACGGAATTTAGTGTTTGTCTCTTGTCTTGTACTGCCCTGTGACGACTCCGCGGTGGCTCTGCATCATGTTGACCACACGATCAGGGAGGATCTTCATGTGAGAGAGTACAGTATAGTTTTTATCCAGATAATAAAGTGGTCTTCAAAGAAAAAGTAAATTACCACAATACTTTGCTTTTATACTTCATAGAATGAAGAAATGTATGAGTTACGAAATTAAAATAATACAATTTTGCTACCTCATTTTACATCTTACTTATAAAACCACCGTTTTACTAAGCTATGGCAGATGAACTGTACCCGACTACCTACTAGATCACAATCTGTTGTAAAAAAGTAACGAAACCAAGGCAGATAAATTGTATAGAATGCCTACTAGATCAATTGATCCCTGCTTTAACGGAGTTGTCATACCTACGTCCTGCCACGTAGACGATCTGGGTTCGAATCCCAATAAACCCTGGTCAGGACAAGGTCGTAGTTGGGGTTTTTCTCGGGTTTCTCCTGTTTCACCATATTTGGCATAGGCATTATTCCGTTCAATCTCCGTTAAATTAATCATTCCATAAAATGTCCCGACTCACGGAGGGGGCTGGTCTAGAGACGAAATCTGGATACTCAGTGAATCTTTGTATAGTTAGCCGGTGTGGCTAGGTAAAGCGCCTAATTGGAAGGTAAGCGTAATAGATCTACTAACTAGGTCGTAACGCTGGGTAGTTGTGGCCCCTCACATATATTACATATCGTAACATACATTACATATATTACACATTTTACATACATTACTACATACTGTACTACCTATTATTCAGTTATGAGCTAAGTAAGCTTCTTGTTGCTTACTTCGCAATTTTAAATGTCATTCTCTATTTAAGCAATAACACTTTCCACTTTCAAAATGTTTAATCACTTTTGAAATTAATGTAACTCATATAGAAATATAAATATATTGAGCTTCTTTACAAAAAATGTAAAGTTTAAACATTTATAACTATCTCACTCCCGAAAAAAAGATAAAGGTCTGTGCTCGGGAGTGTTCTTGGACACAAAATTAGATACCAGACAAATATAAAACAGAGTAAATTACAAAATGAAGTATGATTAATTGTAATTTAAAAAGTGAGAAATATTCTGAAGAGTCCATTTCCCTGTTAGATAAAAGTTTGAAAAAATAATTTATACACTTCATTTTTAAACCCAAAATCATTCATTAATGATAGGTAAGGATAATTATTAACAAAATAATTGTGTAGTCTTCGGCCGAGATTAGAGCTATGCTTTAGACCAGATTCGATGTTACATTGAGGTTAAATTACAGGGAGTGAAGTAGCATATATTCTTGTAGTATAAGTATGATGATTTGACGAATAGACCTACTTACAAGAAAACATTCTCATGGGGGCAGATAAAAATGCTATTTTTTCTTCCACCATGTTAATAATGACAAAACAAGTGCTTATACAAATGTTGGCCACTCGAGCGCAATTACGAGATCCCCCCCCCCAGAAAGTAAGTTTCCCTGGCACCGTTTACAGAAAGAAAAGACAATTTCATGGAAAGATTTATTGGAAAAGATACAGAAATTTTTTGAACTATTTTTCAACATATTCTCCACCCGAAATGAGATATTTCTCATACAGTGGAATCAACAGATAGATGCAGACGGTTGTGCACACTGGTTCAAATCTCAGACGGCAGACTTCTACGACGCAGGGATACAAACGTTTATCCCAAGGTAAGACAAATGTCTCATTTCCGGTGAAGAATATGTTGAAAAATAGTTCAACAATAACTGTATCTGTTCCAATAAATCTTTTCATGAAATTGTGTTTTCTTTCTATAAACTGCCTCAGGAAAACTTCTTTCTTGGGGGTCCTTGTAATTGCGCTTGAGTAGCTGAAATTTGTACAAGCACCTGTTTTGACATTAACATCATGATAGAAGAAAAAAGTTAACTTTTTTTATCTGCCCCAATGAGAATGTTTGCTTGTTAGTTAGACTGGAACTCGTTACTATCTTCCATACCTTGAAGCTGCGCCCGACTACATTGAGGACTTAAAATAAATCATCACCACTTCTCGACTTCAAATTATGATATCACCACTTCTCGACTTCAAATTATGATGTTCTGTGAACATAACGTCTGATAAAAATGATTTTAAAAGTATAATTTTTATTGCTACATTTATCACAAACTGTGATCCCTCGCGGAGGGAATGTGATAATAAACTAATAAGCAGTTGGTTTCTACGATAACGAAACATTGGTGATAAGTGGAGACAAGAATCGAATAGAAGTAACTCATATGAAATTCATGAAAACGTAGATGAAGTGACAAAAGAGTCAAATTATAAATGAAAGCGTAAGAAAGAAATTAGGAATATTACGGTTTAAAAAAGTGGATGACTTTTCGAGATAATGAACAAATTTCCAACCAAAAGGAAAATAAGTGTTAGACTGCTGTAAAAGTGCTAAAATATCATAATGTTTAGCCATACCGAATTATAATGCTAGAAGAAAATGAAGAGAGAAATGAAAATACACAAACTCTTCTAATTTATTAGATACACAAAAAGATTGCCTATAAAAGAACTATTTTATGTTGGAGATGCTAAAAGTATAGAATTATATTCGTTAAAACATCAGAGCCAAATATTTACAGTTTCCTCCAGTGTATGATGAGAAAGTAGGAAGATAGGAAAACCCAACTCTGACCTCGGTCAGTGCAAGCATGCTGCAAGTGACGAGAGCAGGCCAGAGTTATGTGGCCAGTTGAATATCTCCGTCGGAATTCGAACCGCGAAACGCTGCACCAGAGTTCGATTTCGTGGCAATCAATACCCACTTCTACAGGGTGGTTCAGCCACCTAAACAAGGGGCGGGGCGTCGCAGACAGCGATAACTCTAACACAGCTAAGATAACGCCATTAGTAATGCCGGTTACCGTGGCGACGCGACGAGCTTATATCAGCGAAGTGCCTTTCACAGCAGATTACGTCTTCACGAATTGTCTCTGCATTGTGTGCATCCAGACTTCTCCCCGCTAACTAAACTATGCGCGAGACAGAAACGACAGTATAACAGAAGACGGAGCTTACAGGGACATTCATAAAGAAAAATTATATTGATCTCAAATGTGAAAAATATTTAACTACCTGCATGCAAAGAGAATAAAGCACAGCCATAGCTCAGTTAGTAAAATAGGACAAGTCAGTTCAGTTTGGTCAGCCAAGTTCAATTCTGTTACTTTAATTCAGTCATTTCAGTCCAGTTCGTTCAAGTCCTTTCTCCTCAAATCCAGTCTTGATCATTCAATCCAATCCTGACGACTCAGTTCAGTTCGGTGTCGCCCAGTCAAACCGGTCCTGTTCAGTCAGTTCAGTACCGCCCAGTTAGATCGGTCTAGTTCACTCCCCCCAATCAGTTCGGTCTAGTTCAACCCTGCCTACTTAGTCAGGTCCAGTTCAGACCCGCGCAATCACTTCCGTTCCATTCAGTCAGTTCATTCACGCCAGTCAGGTTCAGTTCAGTCCCAGCTGAGTCAGTTCGGTTCCGTTCAGTCCATTCCCGCCCAGTCAGTTCATTTCAGCTCTCATTTCATTTCATTTCCACCCAGTCAGTTCATTCCAGCCCAGTCAGTTCATTTCCACCCAGTCAGTTCATTCCAGTCCAGTCAGTTCATTCCCAACCAGTCAATTCTCGCCCCGTCAGTCCTTTTCAATCCAGTAAATCCAGTTTACTAATCATTCTACAGGATGTTTAAAAAATACGGGGCATAATTTCAGGTATATATTTCTCACATGTAGACAATCAAAATAGTTCATTACAACATGTGTCCGGAAATGCTTCATTTCCGAGTTATGGCATTCACAACATTGAAATTCACCGGAACGTTTTTCTTTCCGCAGGTCATTGTCATTACAGAAGATGTTCAAAATGTCCACCTCCTGTTTGAATACAGACCTCACATCGATGTCTCATTGACCTGCGAACACGATCCCAAACTCCACGAGTATTGCGTATGTCCTCGTAACTTGCCACAATTCGATCCCGAAGGGATTCCAAATCAGGCACCGGAGACGAATAAACCAATGATTTTAAATGGTCCCACAAGTAGAAATCGAGAGGGTTCAGATCAGGTGAACGTGGAGGCCAAGCAATTGGGCCACCTCTACCTATCCATCGATCAGGAAACCTTCGATCCAAGTACCGGCGAGCCGTACGACTGAAGAAGTGTGCAGGAGCGCCATCATGCAAGAAGTGAATGTGTTGACGATTGATGAGTGGAGTGTCTTCTAAAACATGAGGTATCGTGTTTTCCAGGAAGTTTGTGTATGCCTGCCCCGTAAGTCTGTTTACAAGTACATGGGGTCCAACCTAATCGATCATCAATGATACCGGCCCACATGTTGAGGGAGAACCGCACCTGGTGATGAGATGGAACAGTTGCACGTGGGTTTTCATACGCCCATACATGCTGATTGTGGAAATTTGTCATGCCATCTCGTGTGAACTGTGCTCCATCTGTAAATAATACTAAGGCAGGAAAGTTCGGATTTACACCACACTGCTGCAAGAACCACTGACAGAACCTAACTCGTGCAGGGTAATCTGCTGGTGACAGGGCCTGTACACGTTGCAAATGATAAGGATAAAATTGATACTCTTTCAACAGTCTCCAGACAGTCGTATGAGGAACATTGAATTGCAACGCTACCCTTCGTGTGCTGATAGAAGGAGTCATGTTCACAGACTCCAGAATCTCCTCCTGTACTTCTGGAGTTGTAGATCTTGGTCGTCCCCTTCCCAAACCAGGAGAGTTAAATTTTCCATACTCGCACAGACGGTAATGGAGACGTACAAATGTCTTCCGATCTGGACATTGTCGCTGTGGGTACCTCTCCTTGTACAAACGACGAGCCAGCACAGCACTGCCGTCCGCCTTACCGTATACATGAAGTGTATCTCTGCCAGCTCTTGATTTGAATATATGTCGCACAGTCTAACGCCTACACAACACTGAATGTAACCTTCGCCTCGGAATGAAGTGTCAGAGTGCCCTCTTAATGTGTCCTTTGACGGCAACGACCTGCGGAAAGAAAAACGTTCCGGTGAATTTCAATGTTGTGAAGGCCATAACTCGGAAATAAAGCATTTCCGGACACATGTTGTAATGAACTATTTTGATTGTCTACATGTGCGAAATACATACCTGAAATTATGTCCCGTATTTTTGAAACACTCTGTATATCTAGAAATTTTGTCAATTAAAAAATCGATGTCAGGCAGACAGTGAGAACTTAGGTCAGTCAGAAAATCAGTCACACAGAATAAATTAGTCCACGAGACAGGTAGTTCAGTCTATTCCACTTAAGAATTAAGTAGTTCAGTAAGTCTGCTATTCCAGTGACTTCAGTCCTGCCATTCAAGTCAGTCAATTAGTCAGTCTGGTAGCCAGTTGATCTAGCGATTTCTCACTAAAAGAACAGTGGTTCGATTTCATCGGGATCCATCAGATTTGTGATTATTAAGAAGGATGGTGCATATGTTTTTTCCAGTGTTGTCCAGTTTTCCTGACAATTTTGATCATTGTTTGTTGTTTAGTCACCTGCCCGAAGACAGGATGGAATTTCATACAGTGACACTAGTAAGGCATTACTCACAAGGCAACTAAGAAGATAATGAGATAATGGGGTAAGGAGGCCAGTTCCTTCCCCCGCTCTCTGCATACATCACAGATATTGTTGATATATTATCGCGACATTATTGTCTATCCGAGTCTGATAATTTCTACTGATTTCGAAAGATTCTGAAATAAATAGTAATTTATCTTCCTTAGATACTGTCAGTGTTCTGCCCATGGGCAGGTCTTTCACTGCAAACCTAGTATTCTCCAGTATTTCCTATTTTCTCCCTTCCTCTTTGTCTCCTCACATGATTCATATATATCTTAATGTCATCTATGTACATACACACACATATATATATATAGGTTACCAGTAAACGTTTGCCTTATAAATAAACTGATAATAGTGAATTACTATTAGTCCTACTATTATATGCTATAACTATAACTATTACCATTACTACCATTATTATTATTATTATTATTATTATTATTATTATTATTATTATTATTATTTGGTTTAAACATCTACTGCTGGAGTATGATCAAGCAATACGATTGCTTTGTTCATCAGTTCGCTCGTGTAAATACTAGTTGAGTGGAAGAGAAGGTTTTATGGCCTTAACTCTGCCAGTAGATATAAATCTATTATATATATATATATATATATATATATATATATATATATAAAGTAAATCATTAGGCGCAAATAAATGTATCCTGACGATAGCAGACATATTTTACGTAAACCTGTTGACAATAAATTATGAACATTCAATTAAAATCGATTAATTATTTCGAAAAGTTGTGAATATATCTTAGGTGCAATCAGAAATATGAGCTTCTATTTCATCTTAGTTTACCTTCAATATCTCTCTCCCTAACTCTCTGTCCTTCTCCGTCAATCCGCATAAAATTCAACTACCTATAGACAGACTTTTATGACGCTATTATGTCTAACTCTTGTCCATAAAACCAAATAAAACGCAATTTCGAAAGGAATAGATCTGCAGTTCAGAAAAGAAGAATTACACATTCTCGCCTCAGAATAGGCACGGTCATGAGGGTCCTCGAAATACAACTAGTACGGGTAATATGAAATTTCCTGAAAACTCTGGATTTCATTCCTTCTTTATATTTTCCATATCTTTCAAGTTTTCTCCGCCAAATGACAGATGTCACAATCCCATTTCTCAAATTAAATTAAAATCTCAAAGACACATTTCCTGACTTGAAAATAAATTTAAATGATAAGTTAATAAAAATGTTGGTCATTATAATAATATAGTAATAATAATAATCGTAATAATAGTAATAACAAAAATAAGTAATAATAAGCTGCAATAATAAAAATAATAATTTAAGTCTGTAATTAATAAGCCTAAGCAGAGACGGAAAACTTCTCTCAGAGAGCTACTCCCGCAACCTCAGTTGCTGTTGTATGTAGGTGTTTATGCTTACTGCTCTGTTTACAATACGATTTACCCGTTCCTGGCCTACAGTAAGTAGGTACTATTCTTAAAACATATTATTATTATTATTATTATTATTATTATTATTATTATTATTATTATTATTATTATTATTATACATACTTAGAAAAATATTTGGGGCTAAGAGGAATGAAGTTACAGGAGAATGGAGAAAGTTACACAACGCAGAGCTGCACGCATTGTATACTTCACCTGACATAATTAGGAACATAAAATCCAGACGTTTGAGATAGGCAGGACATGTAGCACGTATGGGCGAATCCAGAAATGCATATAGAATGTTAGTTGGGAGGTCGGAGGGAAAAAGACCTTTAGGGAGGCCGAGACGTAGATGGGAAGATAATATTAAAATGGATTTGAGGGAGGTGGGATATGATGGTGGAGACTGGATTAATCTTGCTCAGGATAGGGACCAATGGCGGGGTTATGTGAGGGCGGGAATGAACCTCCGGGTTCCTTAAAAGCCAGTAAGTAAGTAAGTAAGTATTATTATTATTATTATTATTATTATTATTATTATTATTATTACTGCCCGAGAGAACAAGAAAATACAAGCTCTTTGATAATGACAGAACACTATCTCAATGGAATTGCCATACCGCTTGCGTCATACACTTCGAACAATATGAACTGAAGAACTTGGTCGATAAAATAAAACATATTGGACCAACAAGACTTATTGTCTGCACAATTTATTCCGAAAAATTTGCACATAAATCTGGCGATTTTTCTATATTTTTCTAACTAGAAATCCTGGTTGTTATTATTATCTATTTCACACTAATATATAATTTTTAAACAGGGAAACCTATCGTATATTCGAAGCCGTGCCAGACACAGGAGTATCAGAGAGAACACGGAGCGGCGTTGCTATCTTGAAATGTGTGGAGACGCGCATGATCGACAGTTTCTTGACCCTGCGCACTATTCTTGAATGAAGGTGAATTGAAATAATAACGAATTCCAGCATACCCACAGCTGCAACTGATGTTTTGGGAGCAAGTTGCTGGCCTCGTGTTTGTCTTGGGAAGGTACGTATATAATTCAAATCTCTTACGTCACACTGTTCGATACGGACAACGTCACTGGAGAAACCGGAGGCCACGTGGATAGAAGTTTATGAACAACGGGAAAGTACACTCTTCACGTACTACCCGCGACGAAGTCTGACAGCTTGGTGATAGGGATTCAATCCTCGAGAACGAAAACCCTGGAGAATGACTCACAATTTACATTAGTGATTTGAAGAAACTGCAAGATAGTGAATCAACATTTGAAAAGGATTGACTAATTAAAAACATAACCTTATTCGCAGTTTTCCAAGTTATTTTAACTTCATATGAAGATGACTTGCAACAAAAAGTATACAGAGTGTACACGATATAAACTTCAAAAATTATACACACAGTAAATAACGGTCTACTGAACAAAATGACTGTTGAAATTTAATTATTTCTTATAATTGTATTTTTAATTTATAAAATACTATGTTTTTAAGTTTGATTGTGGTCTGATTATTTGTTTACATTTCGACTGAATGTGAATGTCACTGTCAGTGACCTTGCACCCAACACATATTACTCGACCAAGACGAGTGAAGTCCTGCAACCCGGAGCCGTGGCGCTACTGCTCTTGCGTTCGTAATACCGCATCGCGATAGTTCACATTACGCCCGCTTCACTCGCCTCGGTAGAGTAATACCAATAGCACAACAGAGTAACAAATGACTCCTTCAGCGTACGCATAGGGCAAAGTAAATAATGACTGTCTATTCTCATTTTCAAAAAAGTTAGACTCACAAAACATTTTTTCTGGGGAAATCTTGACAGTTACAGAAAAAAAAACATTGACTTTGTTGTTCTGTTATTTATACTCACTCTACCATCAATATTCCTTAGCAGTTTATATCGTTCACATTCTGTATAATGAGTATCTATAGTAGAAATAATTCTACAAAACAAAATTACTAAGGCGTGGTGTTTCAAGGCAATCACGTAGGAACAAAGTCTGCAGTCAACATTATAGAACGTTTGAAAAAATTCGAGTACAAAAGCTGAGCTACTTTTTAATTAGAATGAAGATAAAGTAAAACTGATGCTGAATCGGTTAAACCGGATATCTTTAATCTCAATAGGTGTCCTGAAGATCTAAAATTTGATACAGAAATCCCTAATACGAAAGTGTACAGCATAAATGAGACTAAAAACTGATGGTGCATTTGAAGATGACAATACTGATAGGCCTATCGGAATTATAAAAATTAAGTTAAGAGAGGTTAAACAAAAATTGAATTATTGTATCATAGACTCCGTTCAACAAAGTGAAAATAAGGAAATTTCTGCATATTACTGCCACAAACGGCATCTGCATGAACTTTAAGCAGGTTTTCGATAAATCGCAAAAGAAAATAAACAGTTTTTTTAATGGAAGTAAGAAAACTATTTGGAACTTATATGATCAACATAGGTATTATACTTCATATCGTCGCCTGAATGCAAGAACTAGGTAACTTGATTTTTCATATTTTGTGACATCGCCTATTTACTTATTTATTGCACTGAGGAATATGTCTCGTTTTCTTTTACCTACTTGTTATATTGGAAAATAGATGTCGCTGGTATCGTTCGATCAGTTACCTAGATCCTGGATTACATTTTGTGCGATTTTTGCTATGATACAAAAGAGGTAACTAAAAAACGCAAATTTCGAGTTACCTAGTTCTTACATTCAGGCGACGATATTATTTCACTGTATTCTTTTATTCACGAAACTGTCCGTTATTTTATTTATGTTAATCCGGACTTCTGCTAGTCTGACAACGCTTACAGCCAATTTGTCCGGATTAACGAAGACTCATTCTTTGAGGAAAATAAATAAATTACAAATGGTATAGGACTTCGTTCAACAAAGAGACAATAAGGAAATGTCTGCATAAAGCTGCCACAAGCGGCATCTGCATGAACTTTAAGCAGGTTTGCGATAAATTGCAAAAGAAAAGAAACAGTTTTTTTTCTAAATAAAAGTAAGAAAACTATTTGTAATTTGATCAACATAGGTATCGTACTTCATTATATTATTCTACTGTAATTTTTTATTCACGAAACTGCCCGTTTTTTATTTCCGTTAATCTGAACTTTTGCTATTCCGGAAAGCTTCCAGACTAACAAAGATTCACAGTTTGAAGAACATGAATAAATTCCAAATGGTATAGGAAAAAAATTGTAGGGAATTTATGGTACAGTCGAAAAAAAAAAACAAATTAAATTTTTAGTATTTACGGAAACTCCTGTATTATTATAAGGCAGCAAAAACTGGTCACTTATTAGATCGGTTAAAAGAGAATCTGGTGTTACTTAGATAAGACTTTTAAAATCGGTTGAAGTTTACAGATGCATAAAAGTGTTGAAATAAGGCAAATACTGAACATATTCAAACAAGGTATCCCTAGAATGAGGTGGTATAGTCAGCACCACTCTCCGACCGCCTTTTACCTCTAGAAAGACTTAGTACTCAATCTGAAAGAAGTGAATATCGAACTTCACCATACTCGACAAACTTGAACCGAACATAGCGCCTGTAATGCATGACGCTAAGGTGAGCTATGCCCTCATATTCTGTACGGTGTCACGGGATACCTTTAGCTTACCTTTTAATTAACAAGGACTGTATATAAAGAATATGTTTCTTGCTGAAAGACAGGTCTGACAATCGTTTTTCTTGTCTATTTACTTCGCTCTGTTCCTTGCTTGGGTACTTAAAGCACCATTTGGGGAGTCTTCGTTACTAATCCCCTCCAATTGAGTTTCCTATGTAAGCGTTCTTACTCTTCCTATAAGCTTAGTCTATAGGTCAGTCATGTCAACTGATGCCCACAGGCGCAAGCGCGCGCTTTAGAGCTCAGGAGAGCCTGAGCGCATTACAGCGGAAAGGAGAGAGACAGACGAAAGAGGTAGAATATGCCGCTTGGTCAAGCAATATACAGGGATGACCATCACTGATTCAATGAATAAAGGGAAGAGAACTTATTAAAACTGTATCCATGTTAATTTTTAGATTTGTCTGAAAATTATAAGTGCATTATAAGAACGTAAGTTTTAATTTTAATGCTCATTTTTCACAAGTTTGCTTTTTTATTCAAAAGGAATAATTTCTTAACATTTTTACAGAAAAGTTAAATTTTAAGATATGCTTATTTAGTAGCCTTATAGGTATTGAAACAATGTTTTCGTAAATGTAATATATCCTAAATACGTATTACTGACGATAGAGTATTGAAAATTTTGAAAATATTCGCATGGAAAATGTTTGTAAGGAAATTAATTAACAAAGCAACTACTATTACATCATAAACAAAAGATATGTGCCCATGTGTTGTAAAAATGTCAGCTCTACAGCTTCAGTAGATTTAGAGAAAATAATTTAATATTCTGATGATAGGAAATTCCGCACCAGTATCAATTTAAAAGCATAATGCGATAAAAGTTTTGTTATGTAATATTAGTTACAATTAAAACATTTACAGTACTTACGTAACTTTGCTTTGTACTATAATATTGTTTTAATTAATTTATTGATTACTTTTATAAGGCTCAAGATACCATCAATATCAATTCCAACTTATTATGTCATACTCAATCTCTTTCTTTAAGATATCACTTTCTTTATGTATGATGTGATTAATTCATTCAGTACAATATAGTTGTACTGTTATGGAATTTATGTCAATATTCCTTCTTAATTCTTTATTATGTTATCAACGTTTAAAACACAACTGCAATGTTAATAAATTGGTGTTGGTATTTTTTTACAGATAATATAGATAATATCAAACAGAAAGAAGCCGTATAAAAATAACGACATAAAATTTCACGTTCCGTTTGAAGTTTGTACACCACTATTTTCTTAATCCAACAGGCTGCTTATTCATATACTAATACTTCCTTCTTCCATACCTAGCACTTTATGCACGCGCATGACGTCAAGGTCAGAAAAATGCGCTTGCTTTGACATCACTGCTACAGGTCTTCCTATACACTCAATCTTGAATTCCTGGAAACAAGTTATCTACTACCAATCCATCTCTTCGGTGCTGTTTCTGTACATCTTCAATGGTTATTTATTTCCTGGTATTCTTAATATTCTTTACTTTTCACTATTATATACCATTCTCAGCAGCAAATTTTACAACTCCATTTTGCAAATTGTCTTTCACACCTTCTTAATTCCGGTAACTACTTCCATTTTGTCCAACATGATCACTCCATTTTTCGCAGTGAATCTTTTAACCAATTTACAATATATTCTATTTTATATTTTTTCGCACGTCCATATTTTAATTCTATTTAATTTTGTATTGCAGACATTATTCTTTCATTCCTATTGTTCGTAGAATTTGGTACTTATTCTAGAGCTTTTCACGTCAATACATCAATAAATAATCAATCTAACAATAGCTTTACACCCACGAATTTCTTAAGTCATACTGTTCTACATCATCATGTCTTTTCTGTCTTAATATAAATTTTCCATGTGTAACTGCTATTAGGTCCACCACTGCGGCTTTATGGATAGCGCATTCACTTTCCAATCCAGCGGTTAATGGTTTGACATCTGGCATAGGAGGATATTTATCTCAATTGTACGGGACTGGGAGTTTTACACTTGTCTTATACTTGTCCTGTGATGTCTCTGCGGTAGCCGTAGAGTGCTAACAGCATGATCACGGAAACTCGCAATGCTATCTAATGTTGGTTTAAAGATATCTTTCCCTACACCGCATTGACTTATAATTTTATTAAAAAGGAGGATAGATGAAATGGCCAAAGGAAGAAACAAAGCTGCTGTTAATATTCTAAGAAGAAAATTATTGTTTACGTATTTACATTATTTTCCTTCTTTTATCTGTAGGAGAGAGAATGGTTTTCTCGGTACCACACATTGGACACTGACACTATGTGGGCCTCCTCTAATCTGGGGTTAACAGAGCGTAGGGGCCTCCACAGAGACACACAGGACAGCACATGAAAGGACACCCATCCATGCCTGTGGCGAGATTCGATCCCACACACCTTCGAACCGCGCCAACTAAGGGAAATGCGCCTTAGACAGTGTAGTCACCGGTGTAGGCATTTATATTAATTAAATGCTCAAATAAATGTTTAATTACCAGTAAGCCTATATTACGAGGGTATGTTGAAAAGTAATGCCTCCTATTTTTTTTGTCGCCGTGAATATAGTTAAAAATATTAGTGATAGTACATTGTATTCAGTGAACTTTCTGCTTTCAGTAACGCAAGTTTCGCATCTCTGACAGTAGAGAGCTCTGAGTTAGGCTATAGCCTGAAATATGGCGGCATGTACCAGCATAATGTCGGTGCATTCTGAAGCAGCGTGCTATGATCGAGTTTTTAACAGAAAAAATGTGTCCCCGATAGACATTCATCGACTGTCCACTAAAAGCTGTTTATCGTGATCAATGTGTCGACATCAGTACTGTGCGACGTTGGTCTGCTCGTGCTCGTAATGAACCTGGTGCAACTCTCAACTTGTGTGACAAAGGACGCAGTGGGAGACCACGTACTGCAACTGATGACGCTCATCGAAATCGTGTCAAAGAACTCATTACAGCGAATCGTCGCATAACGCAGGAACACCTGTCCATCCAGATTGGCATATCAAGGGAGCGTATGCAGGCGATAATTGCAGTACTGGGATTCCGGAAAATTTGCATACGATGGGTGCCTCGAATGCTCCTTCCTCACATGAAACAGAAGAGATTGGACATTTGCCAAAAATTGTTTCTGTGCTACGAACAGGAAGGCGATGAATTCTTAAAGTACATTGTCACAGGTGACGAAAGCTGGGTACACCACTTCGATCTCGAAAACAAGAGATCATCAATGAAATCCGCCACAAAGAATCCCTACATCCAAAAAGTTCAGCAGGCAAACTCTTTCTTACAGTCTTTTGGGATGTTGAAGGTGTGGTGTATATGGAATTCATGTCTAAAGGTACTACCATTAATTCTGTAAGATATTGTGAAACCCTAAAAACAATGAAAGTACGAATCCGAAGGGTTCGTCCAAATATGGAACAGCCCCTCCTACAGCATGACAACGCTCGTCCGCACACCAATGCAATGACAGCAGAACACATTCAGCGTCTTGGTTTCGCTGTTGTTGATCATTCTCCATATAGTACCGACCTGGCGTCATCAGATTTTCATCTGCTCCCAAAACTCAAAGAACACCTGATAGGACATCTCTTTGATTATGACGATGCAGTGCAGACAGGGGCTGTGGTTTCGTCATCAGAATAAAATGTTCTACAACAATATTGTATAAAGAAACTGGTCAGCCGTTGGGAGAAGTGTATTCATCGCCAGGGCGATTATGTGGAATAATAAAATACAGGTATGAACAGTAAGGTTGTAGCAAGTTATCAGTTTCGTTTCACTCAAATAACTATAACACTTTTCACATAAAAAATTAGGAGGCATTACTTTTCAGCACGCCCTCGTATATTTAAGATTATGTGTAATACTTTAATTCATTTTATTGTCTTTTGATTTCGCCTGTAATTCTGTTAACCCAGTCCTTTGCTTTCCTCAGGTTAAAGTACAACGCTGCACATATCTTTACAATCTTCGCAAAAACACTGTAGTAAAACCTCATTAAGCCTATACCCTGTTAAAATGGACATTGTTTAATCTGAACAGGAGTTACGAAGAAATTCTAAAACAAAATTATTGTACTTCCACGAGGTGAGGCTTAAGTTTCCACATATTGTAATTCGTATTTACAAGACAGAAAAAAAGCACCGCAAAGTATAAAGTTATGTAAATTCAAGTCGATAATTTTAAATTATGTAGCTGTGATGAACGACATAGCACTCTTTACATTGCTCAATTCATGGAAGAAAAATGTATATGACAGCAGTGTTCAACACGAGAACGGAGAAATTGAAATCAAGAAATAACAAAAAAAAAAAACAATAAGAGTGGTTAGAGATCCGTCACAGTGGAAGAGATTAAGAGCTGCTATATAAACGAAGATGAAGACTCTGGGCGCATCTGAAGCTTAAAGTACTGGAAAACGAATCCCAAAAATGAAATGTCAACCCTTGAATTTTATGATCGATTTTATTAAACAAAACAACTGTAAGAAAATATCTGCATATTAATATTTCATGAGGTATCTGAGTGAACTTATATGAATGAAATGGGTGACAAACCGAAAATGATGATAGCTTTTTAACTAAGAAATGAAAACTATTTATAACTAGTAATAGCGTGAACCATTAGTGTAATTGTTCATATTCACGAAATTTTCCATCTTCTACTTCCGTTAATTTTGAAAACACTCAGCACCAATTTGTCCGTATAGAGCGCGTATAAAAATGTATGTTAGAGCGAAGAGAAAAACTTGGCAAGAAATTAGGTAATTTTACCTCTAGTCCCCTTCACCCGCAAACAGAGTTATTTTTCGCCCTGCAAATCTATGATACAAACCTGCCGTCTACCTAAAGGAACTGTGCTAAGGATTTTTATCGTTCCTATTATCGATAGGCCAGATTTGAATTACAAGACCACCGAGGACTATTCTTCGGTTTATAGTTTTATCTACTCCTATTCATGATCATCCTATCGTCTAACCGACGTTGAGTAAGTGTGCAGTTGAAAGAGTCGTTAAACAAAGCAATAAAGGAGGAACAAATGACGGGAAAGACCTGGGGAAACATGAGGAGAATCATCGTTAAAGCTATGAAACTACGAGGCGTAGCTGTGGAAGATTGGCAAGATCAATTGCGCTCCTAGATCAGCCCAATCGCTGAGAAGTAAGGTGATGGATTCCTCATATTGTGATCACCTAATTTTCTTGGCGTTGTTAAGCATCTACGGCAGTTCAAATATCTCTGTAATAAGCATACATAACTTGCAAGCAGGAAGGAGAAATAGAACTGCTCTCAAGAGAATGACATATATTAGTGATAGTAATCATACGGAATACCCAGAATCTCACATCTTAAAATTCATTCCAATAATTTAGTCTAAGATATGCACATTGCTCATTAACTATCACCTCATCAAATTAATATAATCATATTTCATTTCATTCTATATCAATTAATAATTAATCTAAGCATCGAGTCGCAAACTTCAATAAAAAAAATAGGGCTTAAAGATAATACATAGGTAATATCTATAACAATTCACCTGAAATTATAAGAATTTTGTAGAATTACTACCAATAACAATTATATATAGTAAATATATATACACTATATCCCTAAACCATTTATCATAGAACAGTGTTTCTCAAACTATGGTCCACGGACCACCTGAGGTCTTCGATGTCTGCCCTTGTGGTCCTTAAAAAGAAGACAGAAGAAAAAATAAAATTCGAATGAATTGCGTATCACGATATAGCTTAAAATCTCAGCGTTTCAAAATGACACATGGCAATCGAATTTCACTTTTCTCCCAGTAGGCCTACTGACATTTTATGAAATTTATTATCCTACCCGTCTACCGACTTCCCACTCTACTCTCAGCAACAAAAAGGGATTTAAAGCACTATGAACGTGGTGTTTCTCGCCATCTTTTCCCTGCACATCTGGTGCCGTGCCTGTAACCCAGCCAGGGACTACCCGAATTCATAGCAGAGGACCAAAGTACTAAATCTTAATTGTATTTTAATGCATAAGTATGCCGGTATTAAAATATGCTACAAAAATGATAAATTTGCTTTTGACGAGAACAAGAGTAAGATAGTCCGTGGAACTGTAATGACTTTAAAAAGTGGTCCTCACTTCAAAAAAGTCTGAGAAACGCTGTCATAGAACATGGATTTATTTACCCGCCGATGCATGCATGTTTAAAATTGCAGTAGACTTTCACGTGTGCTCAGTTGATGATCCAACAAATGTCTACGCTATACTCCAATTCCCTCAAGGAGTTTGTAGAATTTCAAATAACACCGATTTACAGAGAGTATGAATTCTCTGCGAAGATGAGCTTCAAAAGAGTTACATATCTGGTGATCTAGGAGGCACAGAATGGGATCCGTTATTCTAGCTCATTTTCCTGGAAACTGTTGGTTTAGACTGGCGTTATGAGGCTATGCTCCATCTTGCTGGGAAAAGAATGCCTGAAATATTCAAGGAATCTCATAATTTCTTGGAATGTTCAAGTAATTATTCTTTTTACTTTGTCTTAAAAAATGGCCCCATGAGAAATTCCGAAATCAAGGCAAGTCAGATTCGAATTGTTACGCTCATGTTCAAGAGCCAATAAAATTGTGGATTTTCGATTCCCAAAATTCTACAGTTTAAATCGGTTTCAAGTTCCAGAAACATGAAAGAAGTGTCATCGCAGAAGACAAGAAATGCAGTTATATTGTCAGACTCCAAAGCAGCTATTCTATCAATAGTCTCTAAACACACACCTTCATCTCAAACAGCAGAAATAACTAAAATGCTTTCTCAATTAATATCACTCAATAAAAGAATTGTATTCCAATGGATACCATCCCATTGCGAAATCCTGGGAAACGAGAATGAAGATGCATTAGCAAAGAAGGGCAGCACTGCTACTTACAGACCTGTTACTAAATCTACATATTACTCTGTGAAAAGATTTATTAAATCTACATACTTAGACTTCAACAAACAAAATTTGATAACACAATCACAAGGGAAAAAATGGAACTCTCTGCATCATAATCCACAGTTAATTCCCGATTTACCACGAAAATCGTCTGTAGCTGCATTTAGATCGGCAACAGGCCATGATTGTTTGGCCAAACACCTGCATAGAATTGGAATATATCAGTCTCCTAACTGCCCATTGTGCAACTCAAACCAAGAAATGGATTCGGAACACGTCAAAATCTGTGCTTCATTGGCTGACCATGATAATATCTTTGAAAAATATTGGAGTGCAAGAGGTCAAATGACTTTATTGTCAAACGCCTGGCATTAGAAAACAACAACAACATTTCCTGGAAAAATGCCATCCAGTTAGGTTGTATAATAATAATAATAGTAATAATAATAATAATAATAATAATAATAATAATAATAATAAGTTGATTGTAGGATAAAAGCACAGCTTATTTTGTGTAATTTCCTCAATTTAATCAATAAGGATGATTTATGTTCTCTCTTGAAGGGTATACACCATTTTAAAATAATTTAATACACAAACACAATTATTACATGAAATGCTCAATAAGTTATTGTAGCTTTATTCTCTTCAGCTCTAAACAACAATAACAATAATCCAGGTTTCCAGGCGACGATATAAAACAAAAGATGCGAAAACAAATGAATGAGGTATATAAACATTATTGAATGCTCTTTCATATTTAAGTATAAAAATATAGGGGTGCCATTTGAAATTTCAAAGTGGGGCTGGCTGGAGGGTGGGGGATGAAATCTAAAATGCAATTAAGCCTGGTTTCAGACTTCCCCTCAATATCTAAATTGACGTGTTTTTTGTTTAAATTGAATTAAATTTAAATAATCAGTTAATTAGACTGGAAAATTTTAAAATGAAAGCCCTGTATAAAAAGTGTATCTATTTTAAGAGAAATTAATTTTAAAACACTTTTCTGATTCACCTGCAAGTTCACAGATACGAGTTATAACTTCTTAGACATCGATATCTTCCTTTAAGTTGTTAAGTATTTCCACCTGTTTGCAAAATTGTGTACTTGTTTTCTTACTTGTCTTAATACTTTCATCTTGAAGTGGTTGTTCTAAAAGAACTCCTTCCTTTTCATGGATCCTGGAATAACAGAGAAGAATAGAAAAAGGGAATCCAAGGCAACCGCTTATAAATTGGAGAAGCCTTTAAAAGTAAAAAGTAGTAAGTTTTCTTATTCTGTAGTCACACAACCACCTTATACTTCTATCGAATTATATAAATTTCAAACGTGTTATATTATTTCATTATCAATTTATCCATAATTCACTGCGGTTCTTTAGACTACAGATTTTTAGAGATTTTATCTTCATATTAAAATTATTTATACATAATTAAATCATTTAGAATTTAATTTTCATAAATTGTTCATAACGCTATTTATTTATTTGAATAAAATGAAAAAATAGGCCTACTAAGTAGGCCTAATTTCGAAATTACAGATACGTTGCAAACTGACTTGTAACAAAAAACTGTTTCTACTTCAATGGAAATAACATCCAAAATCAATACTTCAAATATAGTGTTTCAGAGGATGATAGAATTGCATTAAATTACATTAAAATATGCACAACATAACTTCTCTGTAAAATTGGGTTTCAAACATGAACTAGCCTCCACGACTACTGCTGTGGTGATGCTCGTAATTATAAGTCTATTTCCGGTGTCTAGTGCGGTGAATGATTAGTGTGTATATGTGTCACCAGCTTGAAGGGTTCATTCCATTCAGATCCGTTACGATTCCAGTTCAAGTGCACAGTTGATCTTACTCGTCTCATTTTGGTTTGTAGCATATTGTTGTTGAGTACATTACTTTACACGTTTACAGTGCTGTCATTTTAACCGGCATGCCGAGATTCATCAGCTGGTGTGTCGCGAGAAAAAAATTAAAGGAGTGGGCATAACAAATTATGCAAATTACCATTGCGGAAGAAATCACATTAACGTACCGAATAGGTTTACTGTTATTATTATTATTATTATTATTATTATTATTATTATTATTATTATTATTATTTCAGGACCCCATAATATGAAAAATGAATTTAATCATATTGTCAAACTACCAGAGCACAGGATGGACTTTCTCGACCACATCTGCTAGCATCAGTAATCTTATACATTGCTCCGTCGATATAGGAGAGAGTCAATGTTCACCTACTTAGATGTAACACGCTGAGGAAGTCCCCTGCAATCGGTAAGCATCATGTTTAGATAGAGCCAAGACCAGACTATATATTACCATTATAAACTATGCAGTCTGATCTTGGTAGAGTATGAAATTCGAGGAATATTAATGGAGAGGAAAACATCGATCATATTTTTAGTAGGTTATTTTACGACGCTTTATCAACATCTTAGGTTATTTAGCGTCTGAATGAGATGAAGGTGATAATGCCGGTGAAATGAGTCCGGGGCCCAGCACCGAAAGTTACCCAGCATTTGCTCATATTGGGTTGAGGGAAAACCCCGGAAAAAACCTCAACCAGGTAACTTTCCCCGACCGGGGATCGAACCCGGGCCACCTGATTTCACAGCTAGATGCGCTAACCGTTACTCCACAGGTGTGGACTCCATCATATGGGAATGGGTATTTAAAAACTTGTAAATTCATTGTAAAAGTGAATGTGAAACAACGTTAATAGAAATTAATTTCATTTCCTAAGATATATCTATATATAAAATACAATAATACATATAATAAGTTGATTAATTAAAATAAATAAACATCAACTTAAACTTTTCAGCAATATCCTTTTACAGGAGTTGAATAATATTTACTTTGTCAAAAATACTTAGACGTGAACGTTTTGTAACACGATGCCCTACCGATGTGAGGGGGCTTGGAATCTCGACACAACAGACCATGTTGTACTTTTGCTGCTTTCTTAAGACTCAAACGCATTCTACTAAATCGGCGGAGCAGTGCATCTCTTGTCCAGTACTCCACCATAGTCAAGTGAAAGTTTCCTGTGAAAGATTTCGGGTTTCGACCCTTGGCATTTCAAAGTAGACCTATGTAGCTGCGAACAGGCTTCCTTCGAGTGCTTCCCATTTTTCGTGACATTCTAGTATCCCGATTTGACAATTACAGCTACATCGCGTAGATTCCAAAGAGATTGGACACTTTAAAACTGTCAATAACAAAGTGACATGAACGTTTCGCCACTTTCGGAAGAAGTCACCCGATATCCGCAGGTGTAATGAACGGTGGTCGCGTGCTGCCGTTACGTAACGATGCGGCACTACAAACTGGAATTGATTTGCTTCGTTGCGAGAGGCTCTGACATCTCCATTCCGTGGCGAGCTTTCAAATAGCAAATTGCATTAAAGTGTAAACAGCCAGCCACAACATCCCTGAAACAGCGAAAAATACTCTATCCAGGTTAAAACTGAGGCTCGTTGCCTGCCTGAAAGTGATCACAGTTTTGTTATTACATTCTTCGTGAATGAAGTACAAAAATCATGGGTCCGTTGCTTTAGGTAGCACTTCACTTTATTTCAAGCTACAATAACATCGTTATATTAGTTTTTTGCTGATATTTCATGTAAAAGACTAGATAAATATTTTATTATGGAAGTAGAAAGAAAGCAAAGTTAATGACATTTGCTGGTGCTGAAAGAAATACGACAAAAAGAAAGATGATGTTACAGCTGAACAAATGAATTCTATTAATTACTTAGAACATGAGTTCTTTTCTATGATAGCGTTTAGATATAATAAGACAACTTGTGGAGCAATAAATCTTACACCGACAAATATAGTATGCAGAGAAAACTTCGTAATCTCTATAAAGCAACGACTACACCAACTTCAATACAAGGTTGCAAAGAGAGTTCAAAGAAGATCAATGAAAATTATTTAAGTAATGAAAATAAGGCTCTTAAAGGGAGACTCCTGTGAAAACCATGAAAATTTCCCAAAATATTTTTATTGGCTATTTCACTTCTTTAGAAGGTATATTTTCATACCTCAAATGATTTTAGTTCAATTTTGATCACAAATATGTTTAATATTTCTATTTTAAATTTAGGCTGTAAGGGAGCGTGGCATTTAAAGAGCTGTCAAAATTATTCTTTCATCAAAGAATTCTTTTTTACTAATTTCTGATTACAAATCTAGTAACTTTTTGTCCTAAAGTTGGCTCCCTGAAGTTATTTTATTAATGTAGCCAAGGAGAATTTTAATAGGTAGGCCTATGTGTTACATAAATATTCATTTTACTTTCAAATCCATTTTTCTGTAAGTTTATATTCCTTGATTCAACACCAACTTTTTTATGCACAAATATTAATCAATCTGGATTAAATTTTTACTGCAAGTAGTTATAAGGTATCTTCATGTTTACATGCATTTATTTTGTAAGAAATGCTGCTACTTTATTTAATTAATATTTGTTTTCTTGTGAATAAATGATGTATTTCATACAACGGATGCATAGAAATGTTTCTCTATGTGTTGTGAATGAAACCGAAAAAAAGAAGCTTAAAGACTGATATCTCCGGGTTTGAAAATATTTATAAAAAATAGAAAAAATGAAACGCCAAAAACATTTGGGAGTTCAAAATTTGGATTTTTAGTCCTTTACATAGTAAGCATGCTCTCAAAATTTGGTTGAAAAAAAATGATTAGGAAAAAAAATGTTATTTTTTGTGGAATGTCCCCTTAAGAGAGGGAGTAATCTCCCATACTTTTTATAAGAAAGGAAATGAATAGGTATACTGAAGAAAAATTACATTTATGAGGCCTGCATCCCTTATCTAACTGAGAAATATAACATTCCCACTAGTCAGTGGAGTGTTTCTGGTCTTTTGTTTCGTGCACGTGGCACACTTTCTAAATTCACATGTGATATTTTAAAAGCACTAGGACTCCGATTTTTTTAAATTCAAAAAATTTTGTTGAATATTCTTAAGTATTCAATCCAAATATTACATTACCATTTATACTGTATTTTGGTTATTGATGATTCTTTTGGGTTTGCATTTTTCTGAATGTTTTACTAAATAATTCCTGTCTTTCTAAATTATTCTGTAGTGCTTTTATTCTGGATCTTTATGGTCACCCTCATTGATGGCAGATTATTTTCTTTAAATATTTATATATGCTAATCATAGCTATAAAATACAATTGCACTCATCCCTCTTTGTTACATTACTAAAGAACTACCAACACAAATTATATCCACCATCACATCAGAATGTAATTACATTATAGTCAATACTTTTCATGCAACGTAACGCTGAACTTCAAATTCAACGATGCAATGATGAACAACATTTGCAATTGACAGTTACGAAACACTATAAAATAAAGTAATCAATATAATCATTAGAATTTTTAACAGGAAAATTACCCAAATAATCATCATCCTTGTGGATACCTACGAGTACCTCCAATTTATATTATCAACCTGTTATTATGAAGAGAACGTGACAAACTTACTGCATAGGCCTATATGAAATCATTTCCTGCTGTGGCTCAATGATCTACAGGGTGGAAGGGGACCGACGCACCAAAATTTAAGAGGTGATTCTACATGTTAATTTTAACAAAACCTATTACACTTTTCCTTCGATAAAGCACTGTCAACCAGCAAAAATAATAGTGTTTGTCCAATGTTTACAGCGCTCTAATGCGGTAACGACGCAAGAGAAATAGCTGATTGCGATGCAAGTAAATAGATAAAAAAAATCTGAATAGTTAGTGTCTTAAGTCTTTTTTATGCAAATTAAACAGTTTAACCGTGCATTTAAATTCAATAATTGCGAAAATAGTTAAAATAAATCTTGCAACTTATTTCAGTGTCGCGTATGACTAAATACAGCAGAGGGAGAGGGGAAGGTAAGTTATGGGTGGCCGCGTTTGATAGAGTTATTGCAATAGCCGTGATGTTGCCAAATGTTTCATAGAAACATAACGATTTTCTCTAAAGCAGTGAATGTTAGAAAAAAATTATTAGATTTTTCAAACATCTCCTCATGATCAATTAAGTCTACCATTTTCGTTTTGATGTAGTGGTTACCTTCCACCCTGTATAATCTGTGACATAATGCAGATTCGTGTCGAAGTCAGCCCTAGAATTTTTCATTTATGATGATTCCCACCTTTACAACACTACATCTAAGCGAGTATATCGAATCACAACTTCAGTACGTAATGTAGATTTAATTAAACTCTCATATGAACGCGTGTTAACTGTGCAGACACTTGCGTGACTCTCCGGTTTCCTAAAACGGCGCGGCGGGTGCTACAAGTTACGATGTTCAGAAGTACATTTCAACACCTACTTAGACATATAAATTTACATTGGAGTCTCATATTAGGAGAGGGCTTCATATAACGCCTAATTATGATTAATTCCTCTTAGAAACAAATGTTGTTTTGATACATATTGTATAGTTACATTTGGTTTATTCTGAGTACTGCAATGAAACTATGTAGAAAGTTCGAATTTGGATTAAATCGTTGCTTTTCCTTTTGATTTCTAACAAAAACCATTGATTTTACGAAAATTAAATACAAAGTGCATCATCCCAGATAAATTAACTTGTAGATATGGAATACGAACTAAATTCAACATTGACTATATGTAGGGGAAATCGCTGTCCACAAACTGCATGATTGAAACAACCTTTTCGTGGATGCTGGAAAAGATTATTCCCGTAAAATATAGTAAGCAGTTTTCTGCATCATCACGACATTCAATTCAAACGACGCTGTCCTGCACTGTGCGGTTATCTTGCTTCAATGGAATTGACGTCGGCGAGATGGAACTTCGACAAGAGAAGTTCGAGAATTCGCCATGAGATTCCCTAACACTTGCCTTCCAGTGTGGTGAAACTCCGAAACCGAACCAAGTAATCAGCCAAAGTGAGGTTCCAACCTGAATCAGAGCTCAGCCACGAAGTTTTTTAGTTGGTTATTTAACGACGCTTATTCAAATGATATGGTTATCTAGCGTCAATAAGATGAATTTTTTGAGTAAGTTATTTTACGACGCTGTATCAACATCTCAGATTATTTAGCGTCTCAATGAGATGAAGGTGATAATGCCGGTAAAATGAGTCCGGTTCCAGCACCTATAGTTACCAGCATTTGCTCATATGGAGTTGAGGAAAAACCACGGAAAAAACGTCAACCAGGTAACTTGTCCCGACCGGGATTCGAACCTGGGCCACCTGGTTTAGCGGCCAGACGCGCTAACCGCTACTCCACAGGTGTGGATAATGAGATGAAGGTGATAATGCTAGCGAGATAAGTCCAGGGTCCAGCGCCAATAGTTGCCCTGCATTTGTTCTCAACGGGTTGAGGGAAAATCCCGGAGAAAACCTCAACCAGTTAACTCGTCTCAACAAGGATTTGAACCCGGATCCGCTAGTTTCACGGTCAGACGTGCTAACCGTTACTTCACAGCGGTGGACGCCACAAGGTTCACGTCACGCCTGTGAACTCTTTCATTAAATGGGAAAGTAAAAGCGAGAACAAAATTTCAATGTTTGTGACCCGCATATATTTTGCAATCACGTGCTCGGCTGACATCAGAGATCAACTCCGGCTGACCGCACTTCAATCACAGACATTAACACTGAAAATTCGACTCGTTAAAACTGAAAGTCAACCCAAGAGAAATATAGAGATCAGCTCGTAATTTCATATAGCCTTCATAAAAATGTCTCTGCTTGGCGGGGTGGCTACGTGGTATAAGGTACGCTCTCCTTAGACGGCGAGGTGCGAAGGTTAGTTGGTTTGAATCCCGTCTCGAGTATGAATGGATGTCCTTTGTCAATGTTCTGTTCTGTGTCGTATATTTCCCTACACTCTGCTGACCTCAGGCTTCAGGGACCCACATATGAGTCGGTGTCTAGTATGTGTGGTCCATAGCATCGCTCCTCTCCTATAGATATTAGTCCTATATCAAAAGAATTTATGGCCTGGTATCCACCAGGAAGAAGGAAACGAGACAGACTAAACTTACTTCGAAACGAAGGATCAATAGATACTGATAAGAGAAAGAAATATTGATAGGGGAAAATTTGAAAGCCAGCAACAACTGTATAATGAGGATAAATCAATATCAAAGTGGGAGCAGGAAAATGTAAAAACATTTCACAATTTTCTAAATAAGTATAATGTTTATAGCATAAATATTAGCCACCGGCGTAGCTCGGCGGTAGAGTGTTTGTCTGCTGATCCGGAGTTGCGCTTGGGAGTGGGTTCAATTCCCATTTGAACTGATTACCTGGTTAAGTTTCTTCCGAGGTTTCCCTAACAGTAAGGCGTATAGATTTACAAAACCTCTAATGGCAATTACATTAATATTCTCATTATAGAAATATATATATATATATATATATATATATATATATATATATATATATATATATATATATATATATGAAGAGTTAGCGGGAAAAACAATGAATGTCACATTTCTGCTAAGGATTAGATAATGATCTAATTGAGTCTATAACGGTAAGATGTAGTGCTGTTTCTATAGAAAATAAAGAAAAAGGATTACTGTATTCGTGGTGATAATTCTCCTTTTTACCATTTTTCATAAGAACATGCGTAGTGATCCGTTGAATTAGATAACGACATCGACCTTAAGAAAACTGTGACATTCATCGTTTTTCCCGCGAACTTTTCATATATATATATTGTTTTTTCTCCCTGTAACATAGTTCTATTAAGCTTATATAAAATTAATTTTCATCATTTTACTAGCTATCTTAAATCTCAAATTAATTATAATTGATTGAATTAAATTAGCTCATAAATTAAGTTACTACTTTACCTTATAGGTTCATCTAAATTAAATAAATATGTGGTCTACTAGTCGTTAAAACTTAACTGAAGAATATCGCTGGAAAACCTTTTAAGTGCAGTGTAAATATTCGTAATTTAAATATGTATTGTATTGATTAAGGCTGGTTGAGTGGAAGAGAAGGCCTTATGGCCTTAACTCTGCCAGCGAAAATAAAACATTATTATTATTATTATTATTATTATTATTATTATTATGTCAGGTAATCTGTGGCAAATCCTCGGCCTCATCTCGCCAAATACTATCTCGCTATCGTTAAATAACAAAGTAAAAATATAATAATAAAATGTAAAGCGCCCAATGGGCAAAAGTCCATATGACTCTAGTTAGAAGGTTGTTGAGATATACACTGAGTGTCACACTGTCCACTACACTGACTCTAGATTGTACAAAATTGAATCAGCGATACTGATCTCTTGTTACATACAAGGCATGGTAAGTGTCACACTGTTCACTACATAGAACACATACACATTCGTGACAGGCTTGGTGGAAAAAAGTAAAAATGTAGCATGACTATTTTTGATTCCGCTAATCAAACTTCGTGAAACACGTCGCATCATACCAGAGGAAGCAATTCTGGTGATTTGAGAGCAAAGGAATGCTCGGGCTCAAACGCCATACCGCCATTTCCCATAACTATGGTCCTAGAAAACAACTATGATCCATTCAAATTTTATACTCCATAACGTAGTATCTCGTTTATCTATAGTTTTGCTGTACTGTAATTTGAAGTCAAGTCACTGCAGCTATCTACGAACGGTCTATGTTATTTGCACAATGTTCTTTGATTGTTTTGTTTTTTACAATTCATTTTGGTTTTCAGATACATCGATTACAAGATTATGAAATTTATTTGAAGTTCTTTAATCATATGATTGATCATTTTTATTGCAAATTAATATTTGCTAATACACATTACTAAAAGAAATATATGAACGTTTTCGCCTGATGCGGCATCATCAGATAATTATGCATAAGTATAACAATATTTTATATATTTTATCAATTTTTATATATTTAACAGTGTTATTTAACAAAAATACAACATCGTAACATGAGTTCTATGTATTTAGCCTATATTTATATATTATATTACGCAGATTTTCGGCAAGTTAGTAAATCCATATGCAAATAAATTAAAATTAACATATCTCCTACAAGTACATTAAGATATTTACTACATATAACTCATGATTTTAAGTTTACTGTTATATCATACACAAATTCATCGCAGTGAATATATTCTACATTGGACTTGCGTTTAGATGTCGTAAAAAACAATTAAGTTTAAGTATGATGATGCTGCACAGGCGAAAACGTTCATACATTTATTTTAGTAATGTGTATTAGCAAATATTAATTTGCAATAAAAATGATAAATCATATGATTGAAAAACTTTAAATAAATTTCATAATTTAATTCTTTGAATGGTTGTATTGTGGACCATAGTTGTGTTTCAGGACCATAATAATGTTAAATGACGTTATCTAAAGTTTATTGTCTTCTTACGATATTGATAACTCATTTCAAAAGTAATGCAATATTTGAAGTATTATATTTGAAATACTGAACGTCATTTTTATAGTTGCTTGCAGTGCTTGATGGTGATCTTGTCACTTTAATAGGCTTAGCATATCAATGTACGAGTCTGCTGCATATTGTAATTTGTCATGTAAAATTTCCTACTCTTTTGCTTAGGCCTTGTCACTGTGAGTGTAAAACAACCACAGAAGTTATGGCTCACTTTCCTTTAAGACCCTTCACTATCACAATGTTCAAGTGTTACGGATATGTAATTCAATCTCTTTCCTATAATGGACAGTAGTGGCAAAAAAACCGGACCGACCCTTGTAGCTGATTTCAGAGCCTTGTTCACTCCAAACCACCATAGACTGATAACTAAGACTTTCGTGGTTCGAATCCTGTATGGGAAAGAAATTTTTTTGTTCCTTATTCAAATTTATTCCCAATACTTTTTGATTGCTGGTAAAATTCATGTTCTGGGAATAATAAGTTAATTAAGTAATAAAACATCGCTGCAATCGAAAAGTATTGGGAATAAATTTGAATAAGGAACAAAAAAGTTTCCTTCCCAGGCAGGATTCGAACCACGAAAGTCTTAGTTACCAGTCCATCGTGCTCTGGAGTGAACAAGGCTCTGAAATCAGCTACAAAGGTCGGTCCGGTTTTTTTTTTTTTTTTTTTTTTTTTTTTTGCTATACATTCATTGGTATCTTACTTAGGTCCTATAAACGCTTTTATTTTGGATCAACTGACTTTTCTTTCCTTCATATGGATGAAAGGCCCGAACACTAGCACCGCAACATAAGGAACATAGTATAGTACTTTACTACTCATGTGGTTGAATCCGAAGGCCGCTTTCTCGCCGAGATCGCAGCTGAACTATGCGGTGCAACCTGTCAATTCCGTCAGTCATACTACACTCAGCTGCATAATTTTGGGTAGTTTTGGATAGATACTATTGAATTCATGGTGATTAGGACTGATATGGAGAGTGATGGTGGAATGATAGAGGAAAACGACGTAACTCTTAGGAAAATCCTCAGGAATCTTGGCTTTGTTCACAACATCGCCAGGATTTGAACCCGAGTCCGCAGTCTTCAGAAACCAGTGCCTTTCCAACTGAACTATCAAGGCGGCCAACTGACATTACGTTATTATGCAGTTTATGAAATATTGATCTCAGATGTCAAGAGTTAAAGAACGAAATCCATAAATGATTCTCGAATACAGGAAAATAAAGATCCTGCGATAAGAACGGTTAAATATGACAAACAGAAACGTTGGACTGCAGCAATAAAATACAACGCGCTACGTAATATACTGAGGCGGTAAATACTGGGCATGGAACTTGGTTTAGTTGCAAACAGAATGCATTGGGAGAACAATAATATTTTATTGAAAAAAGCTAGATTAAATCGATTATGGACTGAACTTTACTCAACTGAGGGAACTGGTACGTCTATATGGATTTTCGGAGATAAACAACATAGCAAATAAATTATGTGAAGCAGAAGACTGCAGGCTATGATTGGGTGTATGGATTCTTTAGTCACATCTCTGTAAGAAGGGCTGAAGGACTTTCTTATTGCTAAGTTGTAGAGCTTGAAAAGTAAAGTCATTTTATGACAGACAGTGCAACATTGTTTAGTTCCTTTTAAATCCTAGGTCTATACATAACGCTGATGAATCGATATCTAATTAATATAATATAATCCTGAGAGAAAAATAATCAGGTAAAGAATCTAGCGTTTACTTACAAATAAATTCAATATATGCGACAAATGATCACGATGATGGCTTGTGCTAATGCACGAAATTTTAAACATGCACCGCTATTCGAGAATAATGATCTCACCTCACATGAAGAGTAGCCTACAGAGGAAAAACCTCATAAGTCACGTTTTGCTGTTTTTACAGGAGAGCTAGTTTAAAGTTTCAAAAGTCATTATATGCTATTGTCTTTGCGTTACCATTCCTCAAATTTCTTTGGACTGAGGTTGTTATTGTGTACAATTAAACTACACTACCTGAGCTGTTACAAAACATCTAAAACAGAAAATCGATAATTTTGGACTTACCAAATTTTTTCCCTGTTCTCTTCACATGTGAATAGTGGAGATATTTGGAAAGTAACTATTCGAAATTATTTTACTGTTTGAAGAAAATGTCATGATACAAAACTACTATTAATCAGAAAAAGCGTTTAGTATATTCAAATTTGCAGAGAGGATAGTGGCTGATCTATTTGCACAAGCTGCAAAAATGGATGTATTCCATAACAATATTTTTCAACAAGTTGTTACTCTGCCCAACTTAACAGAGATATCCGTAATTTTAATATTTTTCCCACGCCTTTGGACAGAACGAAGCGGCATCAATGATCTCAGTCTGCACCGCTGGCCACCCAGATCCCCGAACATATCATGAGATTTCTTTTCGTGGAGCTTTATGTGCGACTCCCGTCCGTATATTTCCAGGAATTAAAAAATTGATACAATAAATAAAATAAACATTGCATCGAGTGTAAAACAAATCGAATTACTGCTTGGATGTGCATAGTGTAACTGACATTGCTTACATAGAGGGCTATAAAGACCTGAAGTGAAAACTGGAGAGTTATTCTGAAGTTTGAAGCGAACGGTATACTTGTATCTTTATAAATATGCCAATTATATATGCTTTAAATGGGATCGTTCTTTTAATACTAGCTCTATTTATCACCTATTCAACCATAGTTTGGAAAACACTCCAGGTCCGTAATGTTCATTATCAATGCCATAATGTCAGGATTAGTAATTTTCTGAAGGAAAAGGATCAAGAAGGCAAACGACATGAAATCTTCGTTATAGCCAGTTGTGTAAATTTCCTGGTTATTTCTGTCCACAT
The DNA here is from genome assembly GCF_040183065.1 of Periplaneta americana. Lineage (NCBI taxonomy): Eukaryota > Metazoa > Arthropoda > Insecta > Blattodea > Blattidae > Periplaneta > Periplaneta americana. The sequence goes on from NC_091125.1 coordinate 68,846,729, forward strand.
TGATAAGTGCTCAAGTAAAAATTGTTATACAAAAGTCCCAATGAATGCCAATGTACAAAAACTAAAAATAAAATTAGTTCTGTGATAGAGTTGAAGTCACTTACACAATCTAACAGAGATCCTTCGAATCGCGAACAATGTGGTAGACCAGGGGTGCCCACGGGAATGCCCTGAAGTCTCGTCCGGGGCGAGAGGTATAAGTGGATCAGACAACGAATAGAAATCGCTGCTATGGAACTCGGCGGAGACAGCGGGGCAAGAAGATGAAGATGTAGAATCGTCTTTCAAACAAAATATAAACAATATAAATCAATTTATTGCATTTACATTGACAAAAGAAATTCTAAACAGAAACAGTGTTTTAGAAACAGACAAACTTAAAATACTAGGCATTACATGTGTGTTTGTGACCAGACGAGTAATATCTGGAACAATCGATCTACTCGAATGCAGCCGAGTCGTAGATGACAAATTCTTATTGCTTAGCTGTGATCTGTGGCTGGTTTCACACATTTTTAGAACAGAGAAAACCTGCTCACATAATTACGTTGTACCAAACATAATCATTATTTTTGCTGCTTGTCTGTGCAGACGTGGAAAACGGTCAGATGAGATATAGTGATAGAATGTAGTTATATCTTCAGTTATTTTGAACTTCATTTCAAGAAAGCTGTCACATTTGAGATCTATTAATTCCATTTGAAGCGTGGTGGGAAATATGGATATATCAATGGAAAATGGGAACATAAATGTTTGAAAATGCAACTGGAGGTATTCTATTTCAATGAACCGTTCCTCAAATGCCTTACCTAAGTTAGTCAAAGACTTCACAAATGCAGCATAATATTAGACACAAATTTGCTTAGGTTTGGAAAATGAGGCAAATTGCGTTCTTGCATTTGTTGTGTCCACAAATTAAGTTTCATTTGAAATGCTTTAATTTTATTGAACAAATCAATAATCAGGAGATCTTTACCTTCCAAGGAAACATTTAGGTAATTTAAATGATTTGTCACATTATCAGGAAAGTCAAGTTTACAAGCCAAGAAGGGTCGATCAGCTGGGGAAAAGCTCGAGCTAGCGCGCTGTTACGTCATTACAGTGTAATGCACCTTGCCCTGTCCTAGCTCCACGTATATGCACTGAGTGCAGAGTGCCCTCTGTGAGCACGTCTGTTGTAGATTAATATTAATTTTGATCTTCAAACTAATCTTTGAACTCCAAATATTTCAAACAGTACTTCACAAGACGAAATGAAACAGTTGCAGTCTCCAGTCTCCATTCAAAAAAGTTAATTTCATAAATACTGCATATTATGAATAAATGTCTCTCTCTCTCTCCAGTGTGGTTGAAAACGTACATAGACGAGTGGACGGAATATTATGTTCAAAATCCCTGTAATTATGATGGCATTAAAATTATTGCTTCCATTACGTATTTAGTTTATAAATTGCATATTGGTGGTGAATGCAAAAAACTACTAAAATGATTTGGTTTTTTCAAGAGATGGATGCCTGTAGAACACCACTCAAGTACTCCATACGAGTTTTCAACCGGGGGGGGGGGGAGTGGATGTGGCTAAAGGAAATATACTTTCTTATATCTGAAATTACTGTACGCAGATAAACAGTCGGGGACATGTGAAGTATTATCTCTGATATGATGCATTTAAAATATCATTTTCCTTTAAATGAAAAGTAAAAAATGAATTTCTGTGTTTGTCACAACACTTTCTGTATTATTTTATTTAAGAAGTAAAAACAGAAAAGAATATGACTGCCAAAAATGAAGTATATCGAATTATGACAGCGTTACATATCCTGCTGAATATGACAAATATTTATTTAATGGGTAATTGTAATTGTAACTTCAATTGCTTCTAAAGAAAGCGGTGAAAATTATTAAGTTTTAATCACCAACCCGAGTATAACGGACGAAGTCATTACCGGTGTGCCATTTCAGATGATTCCCATTGGTTTCTTCATCACTGAAGATGAGCACAAAAATCGTGTAACTGAACTAGAAAAGATATCGTATCTTCAGTTGATAATTCAGTCCTTCGTGCAAGATACGAATAAGTTTTGTCTCAATAGACGTCTTCCTTTCCGTTCACAGTGATTCCAGCAAGATGATGCTTCCCCACATACTGCTAAATAATAGGTGGAACAGAACTTTTCTGGACGACTGATTTCCAGAAATGCAAAATATCCCTTTCTTGCAAACTCTCATGATCTCACGTTCCTCGATGCGCACTTCTGTATTTACCCTAAGCGAGCAGGACTATGTCCAGTGTGTCCATACAGAGCAGTTACATCCACTAACATTATTCAGCTTAACAAAACATCTCCTTTAATAATCAAAAAGGATACATCTTGATTACACAACTTTTAACACTATATCACTTCGGAATATGTATTATATGTCTTGCTCCTGTTAAATTTTACTGTACCTAGTTACATGTTTCGGCCTGCTATTGGCCTTCTTCAGAACTGGTGGTTGCTGGTCTTGGCGCCTTTTGTTTTGTTTCCTGTGGGGGTATGTTTGTGTAGTGTAAAGTGTGAAATTCTCAACACACAACTCAATTTCAGAACACACACACTCTTTGACTTCACATTACACTACATAAACACACCCCCACAGGAAACAAAACAAAAAGCGCCAAGACCAGCAACAACCAGTTCTGAAGAAGGCCGATAGTATGCCGAAACATGTTAACCAGGTGCAGTAAAATATAACACGAGAAAGACATATAATACATATTCCGAAATCAAAAAGGAGTAAAAAAAAATAAATAGTATTCAGTTGTAATCTTTAACTCTATGAAACTGTATCAAAAATTATGGACAGCTTTTAAAGCCAATAAGGTAAAGGTATCCCTTTACATGCCATGAAGACACATGTGGGCATGAAGGAGAACTCCGTGCTTCCATGACTTCGGAACTCTATTGAGGTGATGCCGGTATCGCGCTTCAACCTCTTTTATCCTCGGTAAGACCCGGTACTCAATTTGGCAGGAGGCTGAGTGAACCTGGTGGCCGTTCTGGAAGTTCGGAAACAAGTTTTACAACCAGTGTAACTATGTTATATATAAAACTGCTTGAAATCGAAGTTCATATTCTTTAGTTCAATCCCAGTAATTGTATTCTGAGATACAGGCTAGATTCACTTATAATGAATTAAACGAGGTAGATCTGAGGATTACACATCTTTAAACAGAGTCTAATTTGCAGCACACTAAAATAAATAAATTAGGGGTCACAACACAAAAAATAATTAACTGAATTTATTTCAGCTTCAATTTTGAGATGAATATTTAATTTACAGATCTAATTAGTTATTGGGGTAAGTGGGTTAATTCTAAAGCTGAACACTCACTAAACATGTTTCTGCCAATCTATTAAAATAAAACTGTGCGTGCTTGGTTCAACTTTATCTGTTTTTGTTCGCGTACAAACTAATCTATTGAATTTTGTTCGCAAACAGCTCATAAAAATAAATAAACAGAAAAGCTGTTATAATATATTGCCTTCGTAGTTTCTGTGTAGCACTTGTTTTCTCGCCATCTGTCTTTCTCGACATTCTCACTCCCAAAAATATTGCATTTATTTTTCTGCAATTAATTAGCAATTTAGCTCTTCTGTAAATATACCAACACAAGTAATTTGCGAAATTGTTTCCTACAGTTTGGTCAGAAATCATATAATAATATAAATAGTTTTCACGCTTGTTGAAACTAGTTGCTTAAAATACGTGTTGCAAAACTAGAGCGAATAAAGTATGAGCAGTTATTTAAAAATTATAAAAGGTAGACAAGAAAGAAACAAATTTGTGTGTATGAAGTAAAACGTCTTCCTAAATGAATAAATGTTTAGAATATTTGATGAGTTTTCTTATTTACTTTGAGTATCGATGCAACAACTAGTATCACAGTGCTATTCATAATGTTAAAAAATCAAGCAAATACAGGATGGAAGTGAAATAACCCTGCAGATTTTCAGAGCGAATAGTTCATGTTGTATGTAACAGAAAAGTGTAATACCATATCGATGGAAAGTCCATAGCTTTCTCAGAATTCCTTTTTCCAAAATATTTCTTATTCGGTAACTACTGCGATTAGGATCGTGATTTTTGTCTACATCGATACATTGTAGCCAGAAAGGGTGATGGGAGAGGAAGTTAGCCCTGAGTTCGTTGACCTCTTACATCTGTATTACGAGAAGAAAGAGACAGCGACGTATCCAGACTGCTGAAACTATCAATTCGATTTTCTAATAACACGTAAGGTAGGATTTCTATTCACATAAGTGTACCCTATTTTCCCTTTCAATCTATAGGAATATTTCACTTCCACGCTGTATGTTTCACAAACTGAAATATAAATAGCTTAATTCACTTATTCTCTACAGTCTTTCTAGTATGTGAGGATAACAGGATATAGTACTAACAACTCTAGAGAATTGGCAAAAATGTATATAGCCTAATATAGATTTGGTTTTCTTCCTATATGCTGCGGAGCACATATTTTCTAAAAAATAATGTACAATCAATCATATTGTAATAGTTATCTACTTTACAAAAAGGCCTAATTACTGTCACCACGGCATTTTCATTGTTAATTACCTAACTTTAGATTCCGTCTCAATCAGAATGTTACCTATATATTGACTATAACGTTGTTAGAGAAGAACAATAAGTAGATGACGGCAGAACTCAGTATTATTTTTTAACTTCTGTTTTAATTAGCAAATTAGGATCATTGTGTATATTTATGTTACATTTTTACAACATTTATTCATAATTTGTACTTATCATTATTCATAACATTCTTAAATTACAATTAATTGTCCATAAAAATTCCAAATCATAGCTCTCCATTACAATCAAAAATCAATGCTCTTCATAACAATCCTAATTCATAGCTCTTCATAATACTACCAAATCATAGCTTTTCATAACAATCACAAATCATTGCTCTTCATAGCAATCCTAATTCATAGCTCTTCATAATAGAACCAAATTATAGCTTTTCATAACAATCACAAATCATTGGTCTTCATAACAATACTAATTCACAGTTCTTCATAACAGTACCAAATTATAGCTTTTCATAACAATCACATATCATTGCCCTTCATAACAATACTAATTCATAGTTCTTCATAATAGTTCCAAATCATAGTTTTTCATAACAATCACAAATCATGCTCTTCATGACAATCCTAATTCATAGCTCTTCATAATAGAACCAAATTATAGCTTTTCATAACAATCACAAATCATTGGTCTTCATAACAATACTAATCCATAGCTCTTCATAACAGTACTAAATTACAGCTTTTCATAACAATCACAAATCATTGCCCTTCATAACAATACTAATTCATAGCTCTTCATAATAGTTACAAATCACAGTTTTTCATAACAATCACAAATCATGCTCTTCATAACAATCCTAATTCATAGCTCTTCATAATACTACCAAATCATAGCTTTTCATAACAATTACAAATCATGCTCTTCATAACAATCCTAATTCATAGCTGTTCATAATAGTTCCAAATCATATTTTTCATAACAATCACAAATCATGCTCTTCATAACAATCCTAATTCATAGCTGTTCATAATAGTACCAAATCACAGCCTTTCATAACAATCACAAATCATAGCTCTTTATAACAATCCTAATTCATAGCTCTTCATAATATTATCAAATCATAGCTTTTCATAATATTCCTATTTCATAACTCTTCACAACAGTACTAAATCATAGATTTTTATAGCAATCATAAATCATTGCTCTTCATAATAGTACCAAATCATAGCTTTTCATAACATTCCTAATTCATAACTCTTCATAATAGCATCAAATCATAGCTTTTTATAGCAATCATAACATTCCTAATTCATTGTTATTCATAATAGTACCAAATCATAGCTTTTCATGACATTCCTAATTCATAACTCTTCATAATAGTACTAAATCAAAGCTTTTTATAGCAATCATAAACCGAAGCTCGTCATAACATTCCTAATTCATTGCTCTTCATAATAGTACCAAATCATAGTTTTTCATAACAATCACAAATCATAGCTCGTCATAACAATTCCAATTCATAGCTCTTCATAATAATACAAAATCATAGCTTTCCATAACAATCACAAATCATAGCTCTTCATAATAGTACGTAATCACAACTCTTCACAATACGAGGGAGAATAAAAAAGTAACCTTAATAACTTACTTACTTACAAATGGCTTTTAAGGAACCCGAAGGTTCATTGCCGCCCTCACATAAGCCCGCCAGCGGTCCCTATCCTGTGCAAGATTAATCCAGTCTCTATCATCATATCCCACCTCCCTCAAATCCTCCCTCAAACCTTAATAATTGTTTTATTAATTGAATATGTACAATAAGACTACAAAAACTTTATCACTTTTCAACATAATCCTCACTACGTTCAATGCAAGTGTTCCTGTAATACTATGTTAAAAGTGAAGAAGTGTTTGTAGTCTTATTGTACATATTAAATTAATAAAACAATTATTAAGGTTACTTTTTGACTCTCCCTCGTAGTACCAAATCATAGCTTTCCATAACAATCATAAATCATAGGTCTTCATAATAGAAATCACAGCTTTTCATAACAATCACAAATCATAGCTCTTCATAACAATCACAAATCACAGTTTTTCATAATAATTCCAAATCTTAGGTCTATCTTTTCCATGATCATTCCAAATCATAGCTGTTCATAATAATCCCAAATTATAGGTCTTCATAATATCAAACTAATGTTAGAACTTAGGCCTAAGTTATATGTATTCACGATAATTTCAGGTTGCAACAATTCATAATCTCAGATTTTAACTTGTTTATTCATTTACCAATTTATTAAAATATACGTATTTACTCATTTCATTACTTATTTATTATCATTTATTATTTATTTACTTGTTTATTCACTATCTACTTATCTCCTTGCATCTATTCCTATTCTTTCACTTAATTCTATATAGGCTATACCAAGGCTGTTCGAAACGTCAGTGAAATCACTTTATTTTCCAAAATATAAGGTTGGTGTCTGCAAGATGTTTTCTTTTTCGAAATGAACTTCCTCGGAAGCGATAAACTTTTTACAACGCTCTATCCACTTCTGAAATACAAGCTGTAGAACTAAGCCATTTCTCGCCAGGTTCACAGAAGGCGGTTTTCACCTCTTGCTTGCTTGGAAACGTCTTGCCTTTTTCCTTCATAGTTGGAAATGTAAAAAAGTCGAAAGATGCGAGATCTGGGCAATAAAGTGAATATTTTAAAGGCGTCCGTCGATTTCCGTGAGCTCTCTCACTGCCAATACAGTCATAAATGTGACATTACGTTATCTTGAAACGGAAACACTTTTCTCAGAAAATAAACAGATTTTTCTCTCTTCCCTCATCGTGCTCCGTAAATATCTTCTAAGAATCTAAAGTAATATTTTCTATTAGGAATATATATTGTCCCCGAGTGAAAATAAATAATCCCTGTGAGGCAAAAGAAGAAAATCATGATTTTAAAAGAAGAATTTGTGCGAATTTCTTAGAGGAGAAGAATCGATATGCGTTGTATGATATTCATGGCTCTTTCTGTTCAGAGCTCAAATGTATCACCCAATTCTTTATCTTCCATTACATGTAGTATGACCATAGATGTTAAAGCGTATACAAATAAACTTAACAAAAGGATAAAAATAAAGTAATAAAAAGCTAATACTGTGTCACTGTATGAAATAATTCCTTAATGTAAAATAAAGTTTTGTTCCTGCTACACTGTATCAGTTATGCAAAATTATTATAAGATGCCCATGCATAAGTTTGTATCGTATTTGTTTTCCATGACAATAGGGCCTTTGTATGAAATTTGTTTGGAATGTCATTTTAATGACTTAGTATTTTGTTACTGAATACGTCTTCAATTTTTACATTTTTAGGAAAATCTGTGTTAAATGTGGACTAAAGAAAATGGACTGCCAAGTAGAAAAAAATATTTCCTACATATCCTTTGAGTTTAAGTATGGAGTAAGGTAGGCTATAAGGAAACTAGAACCATTTTGTGCCGTATACGTTGTCACTACTGTCGGCTGGGGCACACGCGACGACTAATTGTTTGTAAATAAAACGCACAGACCAAGGACGTCTATCCTGATACAGGTATTTTATTCGAACCTTATTCATTACAGTTTAAAACAAATCATTGGCGTCATATTGATATGTGAATCGTTTTGACTAGCAGTTTTGCATTGTCTAGGCCTCATGGAATAAGGTAGGAATTACGAAGTAATTAACGAGAAGGCTTCGCCTTGTTAAATTTAAGGGGTTAGGTACAGCTTACAGCAGTAAAATTTTTGGAAATATTCAACGTTTTCCCCCTCCATTACTGTATCTTGTACAATAATTAAAATTGGTATGTGTAAAATACTGTCCTTGTACTATATGCAAAAAGAATATTTTTACGATTTAAAAAAAATTATTTCTATTTTGTTTTTCAAAATTGAAAATGTTGGCAGTTCACTGTGCAGTGATGAGTTTCCCTCATAACTCATAAACTTATTAACTTTTTCATGTTCTCTCTCTTTTATTTCATTGATGAAATTCATGTTTACAATATCATGCTCTTTCAACTACATTCCTTACAGTCCGCGTCACCGTTTTTGGCGTGTGAAATAAGTAATGGGAGCGTTAAGTGCGAGTGTTTTACATTTGCCGCAGTCAGTCTGACAACTGTGTTTGGAAAATGGCTGATGTGAAGTGTATAGAAAGTAGTACCATTCTCAGCTGCACTAGCAGCATGCTCACAAGCGAGCACTATATATCTACGACACACACCAAAAACGCTGGCGCCAGCTGTAATAAATATTTTTTTTATTTTGTGTTAGAAGAAAATACTGATATTTGACCATTTTTTAAAATGAATTTACTTTGTTATAAGACAATCTATCAAAGGTAGAGAAGTGATCTTGCAACATATTGTAGATATGACATGCATAAATAGGCACAAAAAAATTCATCACAGAATGTTGGATAGTTTTCGAGTTATGGGGAAACTCTTCATCACTGCACAGTGAACTGAATTTTGAAAAAAAAAATGTAAATAATTTTTTAATTGTAAAATTATCTTTTACATATAGCAGAAGGGCAGTGTTTTACACATATTAATTTTCACTATTGTACAAGATACAGTAATGGAGGACAAAAATGTTGAATATCTTCAAAATTTTACTGCTCTAAGCTGTACCTAACCCCTTCAGTGCGGATGCTTTAACGACAGAAATGATAAGAAATATCAAACTTTTATTTCAAATTCCTCACACATTTACAAATCCAACCATGCTCACAATAAACATTTCAAGCAAGTTATAGGGGTACGATGTAACCCTGATACTTTTCTCGAGCGTTTCCTGAACTGCAAGAAGAATAAGCCCACGGTGAATTCTGAGACTCATCTCGTCAAATACTATCTTGCTATCATCAATACCACAGATGCTAGATAATGGCGAAATTGATGCAGCGCCGTTAATTGATAAAAAAACGCCACGTCTCTTTTCCCTGTGTATTCATTTTATGACCTACTTCAAAATTTCACTGTTATGTGTTCGCAAGATGCTTCATAATGTATCAATTGTTTTCTACTTCCCTGCAATCTCAATTTTTCATTGTTTCATTTTTATCTTATTCATGAAGTCGTTGCAGTGCGTTTTAAATAATCCTCTTCTGCAGCTAGTCTAGTTCCACTCTCTATCTTAGAAATTGAGTTTCCGTGCCATATATTACCTTGCCCTTGAAATTGAATTATTTAATTACTACCTTCGTTTTGTGCACAATAGTGTATTTCTACTGCACACAATTAAGTTGAGCTTGCTGATTACTCTCCTTGTTTTCTGTTTCGAACTGAAATTAACGGTATAAAACTAAGAAATGATTCCTGTTTTGTTTGTAAACGAATTACTCAGTATTAATACTCGAGTGTTTGCTCGATTATTTAGCAGAGTTTCTATAAATAAATTTCAGTATCTTTTACGTACATGTTTCAATGGATTATTTAACGACGCTGTATGAACTTCGCGGTTATCTAGCGTCGGTAGAAATGATAGTAGCGAAATAACACATTTTATGGAATGCTTAATTTCAACCCATTTCGATGAACGGCAAAAATAACTTATTGGCTGTCGGATTAATTACGAGTAACTATCACGTTATGTCTTAACATTTCAAATATATTTCAATATACCACCCTACTTGATAGACATTTTCAAGTGTCCCATAATTTCTCTGAGGAAAAAATTGTGATATTCAGTTATCTCAACTTACTAACATTGCACGTTATAATTGTTTACATCCTATAGTTTTAGATGCTCCAATTAAACATAGAAATATCATACCACGAATATGAAAAGTCTACTACTTCAGTAAGCAACTTTACATATGGATTTGTATTCAAACATTTAGCTAATCATCCTATCACGGCAGCTATTTGTTCTGGACTGTGAGCATAACTATCGAATAATCTGGAACAACTAACACTATTATTGTTCTCATCAAAATACTGAAACTTTTTAGACCATTCAGTATAATCTGAACATGTTGCAGCGCTTCCACATAAGTTGTTCGGTAGAACAACTGGTTGCTAATTCTCAAGGGAGTAAGTTTGAAAGCAGTGCAGACATGAGATTTTTTTCTATTCCTTAACTCCATGCACTAAATATGGAATTACTTTTAGAGGATTACAAAGTGGTTGAAAAACTGAGTTGACTTATAACTTCCTTCCGTTACCAAAGTCGAAAAATTAATTATACGTTTTTTTTTGCTATGTAATTCTTAAATAAATAAAGAACCTTTCAAACTACAGATATACTGGGTTAAAGTTATCTAACGATAATACAAGATAAAGGAATGTGACTAACAAGAGAAACCGAATCGCAGTTATGTCCCACAGTAGCTTCTTTTAAACTACAAATCTTGTAGAATCTGTCGGCAACGGAAAAGCGATCTCATTGCTGAAAAACTATAGATAAGCTACAGCTGGGTCTGACATTCTTTTTTGGAGTATCATACAAATATGGTAGCCTTTATCAACTACGTACAGTACTGCTATGTTTACATATCTTGGTCGGTCATAACATTCTGCGCAGTAAACTAAGCAAGTCCATTTTATATTGGCAAGGGGAAAAAAGGGATGTTTGAGTTAGTCACTGTGCAGCTCCTGTAGAATTCACTTTTTCTCTCGTACAAGTGCGTAGTATACTGTACTAACTATTACAAAAACATTAGTACCGTAATGTAACTAATAAAGACATTGTAGTGTAGTTTCTTGTGAGTGGAAGAGTGAAAAGAGATGACTACATTGTGTTAAGTAATAGCGTTTGGATAGCAGTGACTGGAAAAACTGTGATCGCCGATGGAGTGCAGGTACGTGATTCATGTTTTTCAATATTGCTATAACTTACGTGAGCATACATGCGGTTTTCCTCCATCCCCCTCCTAACCCAATATTCTGAGAAACTGACTCACTTCACATCATCCCTACTCAAATGTTGTGAGAGGTGTGAGTGAGGTCGTCTAAGCTTGGCGAGAACAATACCTTGTAATTCGGTGCATAGAATTGTGAAGAAATGTACTATACAGAATGTATACAAATGATTCATTAGGTTTTGACATCGTATAGCTTAAAATTTATAATGTCCGCCCATTTGTACTCATAGCCAATAGAAAGAGCATAGTCTTAAATATGGTATCTCTCATTTCAGATATCATTCTGACTTTTCAGTGACTTACTAGTGGCGGTTGGTAAAATGGTGACTGATCAACAGAAAGCATTTTGTGTTTTGGGATAATTGAATGTTTTCTGTGCTGTCTCAAGGAGCACGGTTTACGGACCCTACTTTTTTGCTGAGAATACCGTGACGGGTGCGACGTACCTACAAATGTTGCAAGACTGGTTGTTTCCTCAAATGACAAATGACAATCCAAACTTCATTTTCCAGCAAGACGGAGCTCCGCCTCATTGGTATAGAGAAGTGCGTCGTAATCTGAACGAGGAACTTCCAAACCGGTGGATTGGGCGATGTGCTCAGGATGATTTGGCACTCCTCAGGTGACCCCCAGGGTCTCCTGACCTCACAGTTTGTGATTTTTTTCTTTGGGGGTACATGAAAGAGAATGTTTACATGCCACCTATGCCGCAACATTGGCTGAACTCCGGGATCGAATCACTGCTGCGCTGAGGAACGTCAATAATGACATGCTCCAACGTGTATGGGTCGAACTGGACTACCGCATAGATGTGTGTCGGGTAACACGAGGAAGGCACATAGAACATTTGTAATGATATGTACAGAACTTGAAAATGTGCTCTTTCGATTGGCTATTAGTGCAAATGGATGGACATTATTCATTTGAAGATATACGATGTCAAAACCCGATGAATCATTTGTATACACTCTGTATTTTATGTAATTACTGTATATCTTTTTCTTTCCTGCTCACACACAAATTATTATTGTATAGGCCTATTGTTAAAACTTGTACAGTATAATGTAAATTGAAACATATGTTAGGCAATTATTTTTGTACTAGAAATCCAATGTACGTATTATATTTGTAAACGTGAATATTTATTTTGTGTCCCACTGTGACTGAATGTTTATAACTTATATTAGGCAAGAAGTAATGCACTCTCAACCTCCCATTCCCCTCGATCTACTAAACACAGTGGTTAGTGCGTTCGTAACGTAATGCACCGTAGTCTGGTAATAACATAGATATGAATAAATATGGAAATGAGAAATTGGAGATAGCAGAGAAAATGTTCTCCAACATCGCATCCGATATCACAATTTGGAGTCGTCAATATTTAAACCTTGTTTCTCTCCCTAGAAATATTATAATAGTGTATTTAAATTAACGCACCCTACTTATGTCGTAAATATACAGTATTTTTGCTGTTGACTTCATCAATTCTTGGATCAACTGGCGGGTTAAATTCATCATCAACATCATCTACTGTATCATTAAGCTATCTGGTTCCTTTGTATCCGTTTATATCAACATTATTCAATCCCTTATTTGTTTATGTTTTGTATTATTCCAGATTTCTTGTTTTCATCGCTCGACATTACGATAATTATTTGCACATGTGAGAATAGTACATATTTTATGCCTTAGTATTTATGTTATTCTACTTTGTACAGCAAATTGAAGGCACTCATTCCCAACCAGTACCATTAATTTTCGGTCTGGAAGCCTGTACCATACTATAAGTCTATGTCTAAGGAAGCTCGTTCTGCTGACTCAGTTCTTACTCCCTTTTTGGTAAAATGTAACATGTATTCGGCCTTCAGTAAAACAGAAATAGTCACGACATTATAGAATTTTAACTTGTTTGTCTGCTTTATCCTCTAAAATATTTCTTTATGATTCAAAACATGTGGTTAAATTGATTGTTTTTTCAATCGATGTACTTGTGCTTGATAAGACATGGGAACAAACTGAAATGGACGGCCGGGCACTAGGCCCTATGACGCTTCAATACAATAAATTATTCCTTCGTATGAGACGAGTTATTCAATACAAAAACCACGCAGTTCATTATATGATTAAAAGATAAAGTTTTTTGTGTGTGTGTATTTATGCATGTCATATCTACATTTTTGGAAATTATTTAATTTTTTTCAAAATTCAGCTCACTGTGCAGTGATGAAGCGTTTCCCACATAAATAAAAAACTATCAAACACTCTGTGATGAAATATTTTTTGTGTATTTATGCATGTTATATCTACATTTTTGGAAATTATTTAATTTTTTTTTTCAAAATTCAGCTCACTGTGCAGTGATGAAGCGTTTCCCACATAAATAAAAAACTATCAAACATTCTATGATTAAATATTTTTTGTGTATTTATGCATGTTATATCTACAAAATGACGCAAGATCACTTCTCTACCTTTGATAGATGGTCTGATAAAAAATAAATTCATTTTAAAAATGCTCAAATATCAGTATTTTCTTCTAACACAAAATAAAAAAAAATATATTATTTATTAAGGAATGTAGTTGAAAGAGCATGATATTGTAAACATAAGTTTCAGAAATAAAATAAAAGCGCTAGAACATGAAAAAGTTAACAAGTTTATGAGTTATGAGGGAAATGCTTCATCACTGCACAGTAAAGTGTCACTAATTTGAATTTTAAAAAAATATATATAAATGATTTTTTTAAATCGTAAAAATATTTTTTCGTATAGCAGAAGGACAGTGTGTTGCACATACCAATTTTCATTATTGTACAAGATACAATAATGGAAGAAAAAATGTTGAATATATCCAAAAATTTTACTGCTGTAAGCTGTATCTAACCCCTTAAGACCACTAACCGGCACAAATGCAAAATTCACTACGACGTTGGAGAAGATATCTCTGTATATGATATTCGGCCTACTTCTATGCTTCATGAAGTCCTTACACTCTAGCAACTGTTGCAAAAATAACTGGGATTCCTTTTCAAAGGGATTTCAACATTACTTCTTAGTAAATGCCTACTGGCCTTAGCTCTGCCAGATTAAATAAATAAAGTACCGTCAACGCGGGCTACTTTGACCCTTAAGGTGTTGCTTGAACCCAGAAGAAAAAAATGTTTTCGTCGATGTAAAATAACAGTTTGGTGTCGAAAGTTGTGGTTTTTTCCTCTGCAAAATTTCATCTGTACAAATATTTTACCTAAGTTACTCCAATGGTAAGTAAACATTTTTTTTCTTCTGGGTTCAAGTAACACCTTAAGGGTCAAAACAGCCCGCGTTGACGGTATTATTATTATTATTATTATTATTATTATTAAAAGTATTACATGCCTATTAAGTCCTATGCATCGCCAATGCCAAATGTTGCATATGAAGCTCTTACTCAGATATAATTTGATATAATTTTAACTTCTATGCTCTGAAACATTTCAATCTCGTAATGTTATATGTTATATGAAGGGTTCAGAGCCATAGTGGGCCAAGTGCCATTTATTAAAAACGAAGAAAGCAAGGGTTAAAGTTAAGTGAATACTATAGTTTTATGAATATTGACATATAATTCAATTTTAATGTTCATACTTTATATTATTAGCTATATTTTTAATTAAATTATGATAATCACTTAATTGTAACCCTTGTTTTCTCCGTTTTTTATATATGGCGCTTGGCCCATTATGGCTCTGAAACCTTCATCTCTCTCTGACCTGGAGGACAATCAGTGTCGTATTTAATCTATAACAAATAACTTTTCTCGGACCAAATCTTTTTAATATATCAGTTTGATTTAAATATTATGTACAATCAGGTAGATCGGTACATACTACAGAGTAATTTAAACTCAATAAATGTTTTCCAAGAAGAGAAGCCCATCTCAAAGGCGATGTATCTTACAGGTAAAATTAATGTGGAGCTAAAAGGCGAAGAAAATATCTTGGGGAAAGTTTCTGAATACTGTAAAACGTGTGATCAGAATCCTTCAGACCCTTATCTGAAGTCGTTAAAAGACGGGCTATGGATCCAACCTATATGCATCAATGTCATGCTTTCCCAGAGGAAAGTTAAATTAATTCTTGCTCTTTGTGAAACTGCAAATACTGAAAGACTTATTCCTTAGAGCCGAGATATTTCATCCCTTCTTACGGTCTTATGATTCGACTCAATATGCATGGCTTTATATCCAAATTCATACTGTTTATTGTATCGTCATTATTCCCCTTTCAAGCAATCACAATGTTAGTATTATGTAGGTTTCTTGTATACGTATCAGAAGAAATGCGTTTCAAACTACTACAATCAATGTGGTTCATTTTTAACGTAGAGCGTTGTTTCTGCATAAGATTCGAGAAAAATTGTAACAAAAAATCACAGCATTGCCCTTTATGGGGGTTGCGCCAACCGCAATGTATTCGTTAGTTAAAGAACTTCAATAATTGTTAGTTCATTCCTGGCCTAAGTAATGCTTCTGCTGCAACATTGATAAAAAAATGTAATGCGAAACATATAGGTGCTTATTATGCTAGAGGATCTACCCCCTTTTTTATATTTTAAGAGGTAATCTTCATCGCAACATTTCCTGAAAGAAACTACTCACCCATCTGGGTTGTATCTCTTTATATAAGCCATTCCAACATTAACGATGGCGTATTAGGCCCTAGTTCAGAGATATCGTTTTGACTCTACTTTACACCTTCCACCACGGTTTGTAATGAGACGAAGTACAGGTCATAAAATATATCCTCCCTCGCAAAATTGTGAACACAAGATCAGAATAGTATTCAGTGCTGAACTAGCAAAACGTTTCAAGTATCATTTTGAATAGAAAAATGAATATTTTGTTGTTCTTCATGACGGTAAGGTGTGTTGTTTAATCTCTGCACAACAGTCGACTCTTCTTTCACAGTGTAACATTAATATATGTTTTAATAGCCATTTACATCAGTATGGTAAACACTTACCAGGTGACTATTTTGTATATATCTGTGGTGTTTGGGTAATGGGAGATAAGTCATAAAAATGAGTTCGGAGATAAATGAAAATTAAACTTGGAACCCTTATTACAAATAATTTTCTACACAAATAAAACACATCAACTGCTAGTATTCTTTGATTTTTTCACACCCACTTGTATAATTTAACTTGTGTGTTCATCTGGAGAACAAAATTCCACCTGGACAAAAAAATGACTTATACCCCTTTACCCAAACACCACAGATATAACGTAAACAGCGGCGCTGCGATCTTATGTTGTTGCTCTGTGCGAGAGAGAAAGACATACAGTAGTCTATGACTAGAATAAGAGAGCGATCGTACTCCACAGGTGACGTAACAGTGGCGCGCTGTGTTAGTACAAGCGACTGCCGTTCCACAAACAGAATGGTCGGATAATACTCTCAATTTCCGTTCGTGTCAACAGTCTAACTGAATTGAAGTTTAGATTTTATAGCAACAAATAACCTACACAGGACAGCTCTCCAAATTATTTATTACGTGCTAGCTACAGAGTTCCACAACTAGAGATGAACAACGATCGAGAAAGCAAGACTAACAGCGCCCGTAAAGCCGAAAGCCCGCACGACAATATTCTATACGTCGCGTCGTTGACGTAAAGACTGCTTGTGAGTGACTCGAGACGTCGAGATTGATCACTCCCGAAGTCCCGAACCTCAAGAAACCTTGAATCGCCACAGTTGTTTATACCTGACTGAACTTTTATCTACTTTGTCAACTGTTATATATGCATAAACAATCAAGTAACCTATTTGAAACATCATCTCTACCTTTCAGTGTATAATAAATCCATTCCCCTGTTTTTATTTAATTACTATGCCCTTTTTAAAAGGCTAGGAATTTTCTTTTCATATGTTTGAGATCAAGTGTGCAATCTCAAGTAAAAATATATTAACGTTATATGTCAGGTTTCTTAGAATTGCAAATTTATTTGAGAATTGTTTTTTTATACTTATATTATTAGAATATACATTTATATAACCATAAGTAATATATAATAGAACCAGA
Source organism: Periplaneta americana (assembly GCF_040183065.1). Lineage (NCBI taxonomy): Eukaryota > Metazoa > Arthropoda > Insecta > Blattodea > Blattidae > Periplaneta > Periplaneta americana. Next base: position 68,864,296 of record NC_091125.1, read on the forward strand.
ACATTTTGACAACTAAGATACTGTTCTGTTTTGTTTTTTGTCTCATTTAAACATTTATAATGTTATTTATTTCAATGATGTATGTTATTAAAAGTTACGAATTATTTCCACGCCGACCAAATGCTATTTAGAGAATGATGAGTGAGACTGAAAACGCACGAGAATGGCGAGACAAGACTCTAAAGACAAATGCAACGAACACAGCGAGCGAGAGCGGCAGTTAGTTTTGTTCATCTCTATCTACAACTAATAGTTAAAAGGAACGAGCCATTTTGTTAAAGAATACTTTATAGCTTTTGCAGAGGATGTCTGTCCATATACATATGCTAGAAACACTAAAATAAATGAGCCTTGGTCGAAGGATAATAACGTCTCGAAAATCGGAAATGCATCGTGACATAGAAGACCGGTTAAAATTTAAATGAAAGATCATAAAGGCACTGCTCGATTAACAGTATTCGTTACAGGTATGGATTCTGAATTGAATGTAATGGAAGAATTGCTGGACATTGAGCCTCTTGACAATATACGCGGGAAGAAGATGTTTTCAATGCAATATATATGATTGCCTGCAAGTCTAATTTTTCGTGTAAAAAGTTAGTGTCAATCGCTACGGATGGCGTCTCATCAATGGTGGCGTACCTCGCTGGTTTTAATGGACAATCAGTCATTTTTAGTAGAAGCTGATATATTTGTAAATTCTGTTAAATTAATACATTGCATTGTACTCGTACATAGGGGAGCTTTGTGTATAAAGTCTGCAACTATTGATGATGTGATGTCAATGGTGGTGAAACTGTCAACATAATCAAGTTTCACTCGCTGCAGCATCGACAGTTTCAAACAATGGTGTACACTGACGTTTAAAGGTATCCGATTCACAATTTTATGATCGTGTAAGCGAGCTTTTCCACCACGGGATGTCAGAACCAAAGATATGAAAAATTGACAAACTTGAAAGAGTTCCGCTAGTTCTCAACAGGTGGCACCATTATTGTGACTCGTTATAATAGTGTCAGGAAAAATGATTATGTAGATTAAGCATAAATTATTCTTCTAATAGGCAATATCATCGGTTTCCAGCAAATTCAGTGTTGTTTTACAATCAGGAGAGTGGAATGAAAAATTGAATTCTATAACACGGGTATATTTATCTACTATTGGCAACAGTGACTATTATCATCGCTATGTATTCATAGAAAGAATAACATCAGAAGTCACACTTACACCAACAAATTATCGATTACAATCGATTAGTAGGGTCAGTGTACAAGACATGAGTTGTGAGTATTCACACTTAACCTCTAACTACTACCAGGTTAGGCGATTAAGCAGGGGAAATATGCTTAATAGGTGTTTCAGTCTCCATGAGTAAGCTAACGCTTTCTTTAAAAAACAGCAAATCATAATGTCTTAATTATGATTAATGGATTGTGGATCTTGAACTTATAACGGATCCATATGATCACATTAACTGCCTGATTATAAGTTTACAAGGGAAAAACCAGCTCATCCTATGCATGATGGATGTTATAAATCATTTATGAATAAACTATAGATATCTATGCAACCATCAACTTCATATTACAGATTTTTGTTCTTTTCCCCGTTTGAAGTCTATTATTAAAGAAAAATGAACTTAATTCCTGAGTCTCAGGACATATTTAAAAACCTTCTTTCCGAGTTTGAACCAAGGCCCTTGATATGAAATTAAAATATCGATATGTCCATTTTTAAGAATCCATTTTCAGTAAAACTATAAGACATCTCACATAATATAAAATTCGAGATTATTCACTTGCAAAGTGATACTAGGCTATGGAACTATGGAAAGTGAGGCATTGAGCAAAATAAATTGAGAAACCAAGAAGAGTTTCACTAATTTTCGAGTGACGGCAATGTTTGCATCAGCACAGCGTACATATGTGAACAATTCTTTTCCGTTTTGAATAACAACAAAAGCAGAAGACATACCCGAATTAGTGAATCTACTCCTGAAACCAAATATTCAGAAAGCTAGTGACTGCTAAAATCTTCACATTGTCCTCACAAAATGAAGAATAGCATGTTTGCAAATAATTCATTGTAAGAAATATATTGCTTTAGTTATGCTAATAAATTAATAATAGCCTATCTTGATCTTGTAAAGTAAACAATTCGTCAGTGAAGCCCTCTTCATCCCGAATGGCGTCACATAGTACTGCCACAGTCTAGTGTATACAGTCACGAAGCTTGAGTTTATGAGGGTACTAGAAACAATAGACTGTGCAGGTACTATTTCGCATTGTCTGTAATGAGGCGATATTAGCGATCCTAGTTGTTAGCAACTATCTATGGATGCATATTTACTACGTATTGAGCTTCGTGACTGTATATATTAGTCTGTGATACGACTAGAAAATGGGTCATTCTCTGAGTTCGCAACAATAGAGAGGATCAGAAATGGAAAATTATAAATTATAGAAGTTAAATTATTTGAAAAAAAAAAAAAAAGCCTTATGCCGAAGAACGGATTTCTAGTTCCGTACTTTTGTTTGCTACGTCCTAGATATTTTATTCAGATCCTATCTAGGTTTTATGTACACAGGATCCTCCTATTAAAATTCTATAAGACCTAAAATGCCTAAATGAATTAATCTATAAATGCCTAAAACCTATGCTTGTGTCTGGAAAACACCATTTTAACATTTTGAGTATATTTAAAATAAAAATACCGGTACTAAAAAGTCCACAAAACTACCGGTATTTAAAATGTAAAAAAAAACCTCCCTTACAGACAGACACTCACTTGTCCGGCAACTTCGTTCCTTACTGGTCATAGAAGAAGATGAAAGATGTTTTTACCAATTCTCTGGAAATGAAGTTCTTTGAAAAAGTCTATTGTAGCATAAAAAGGATGATAGGTTGTTCAGGTTAGGCGAGAGGTTACAAATTAGTTTTCGCGTCAATGCACTCCCGTTATGGGAAATGAAACTGATCAATAAGTAAGCAATCAGTCTCTTTCACTGATATAAATTGAGTCTTGAATTCAGTAGCACTCATTGTCAACACCAGTTCTTTGTACATGAAATTCATCTAAAATTAAATATTTACCAAAATTTAAATGATTAATTGTTAATTTTATGTAAACTCCTATAAGTCCTAAATTGGATTTTATGAAGTCCTAAATCTCTCTTTTTTAGCACCTAGAAATTTGTTCCCTAGTTATGATTCAGCATAATAATTAAATATCTGGCGGTAAATTCTAGAGAAAGTTGAGTTTAAATTATCAACTACAAGCCTATTCTAAGAAAGCAATTGCAAAACTCTGGATGAGCGATGTACTTTTTGCTTAGTGGGGAATTCGATTCAAAATACTGTAGTTCAAGGAATCTATGTTATTATAATACGTCTGACGCTTTATATGTGGCTCTGGTATGGTGGTCTCTGGTATGACTAGTGGTGAAAGATCTTTGGGGCGTATACAGAGGCGTGCTTGCAATGATATTACAGGCACTGTGAGGATTGCTTTTCCGAGAGTTCTCGAATTCCTAGTAGGACTACCACCCTCTACCTAGTTATAGAGAACGTGACCATCTGTACGGCATACCGAATCAGGGCTCTCGATCAATGGTCTCGTGTGGGCAGCACTCGCGGTCATTCTCGTGTATGGGACAGAGCTATCAAATGTAGTGGTATCTTGAGTAGAAGGCAAGGCCGTATGTTCCCACAATTTTCCTATATATATTCTAAAAGTGCATTACCCTAATAAGAAAGTCTGCTGAGTTTATGGCTCAGACCGCTATCCAACTTTCCTGATTACTCGAAAATAAAGGAACTGCTGGAAGTCATCTACATGGATTAAGACGCCAATGTAAAATGTGTATTTCCCGTGAGTTATACTAACAGTTTTTAATAAATTATTGACTATTATACTATTAGAAGAAAGTTAATAAAGATTAGAAGAAATAACCTGAGATGTTGATTCAGCGTCGTAAAATTACCTACTAAAAAAATATAACATTTCTGTTTTATAGCAGTTCATGCTCAATCATCATCATTATCTTCTTCTCCTTTTTCTTCAACAACATTCATAAGAATTAGGCCTTCTAGTCCTGCTATATAGTACCCGAAAGTTAGTACAGTTGAAATTGAAGACATTATTACAAAAACAGCTCCAGTCATTTTAATGAAATTGAGTTAAGGGTACATTTGCTCCTATTTCAAATGTTATAGACTCCAAAAATGACACATGTCAGGTGGAATAGCCACAAGAATAACTGACATGTGTTCTAAAATAGTAATTTTGACAAGGGTTGTTTTTGTAATAATGTCTTCCTTCATTATTCTTTCTGCCGACAAGTCTGTAAATAGTGTAAATGATTAATAATTTCTGAATCTGATTGTATGCTATTCTTTGAATGTGTTAATTTTCAATTTGTTTCTGTACTGTTATTTCATCTGTTAATTTAAACGTGATTCATTTTAGCAGTAAAATTATTTAACCTTTCTCTTCCTTAGTTCTTAGTTTGTGTATTAACGCAAAAGTAATTATATATTGAAAGATGTAAATGAATAAATAAAGACGAAATTTTATTTCTGCCTAATTATTATCTGATAGAGTGGAAATGAGTGAGAGGTTTCAAACGTAGCCGCCATTCATCATAAGCCTTAATACAACATAAGAATTAGCAGTTCATGCTTTCGAACATCAGTAGTCAAGAGTTAGGACTTCTACGTCTTCTCCTGTATCAGGATATTTTTAAAGGATATTTGCATCTTGAATTCCCTTCCTCGTCCAAGAATCTGTATTCTGCAATGCTTTTCAAAATTAATTTCTATATTATATTATTAGAATCCAGACTTTAGAGGTCATATGGAGCTTCATTATTTTATCAACAGTAATCTCACTAGACGTTTTGATTTATCTAGAGAAAATCAAAACTCGAGTGGGATTTAATTGACTATTACACGATTAGAAGAAAGTATATAAAGATGAGAAGTAACGAAGTACTCCAATACAATAAAATATTAATTGACTTACGAAAATACAACTGTCTTCAAATGTATTATTGTACCATCTCAACATTACAAATATTACGCTAGATGCATGCTAGATGGCAGTAGTGTCTTTATACAGACACTGTAATGATTACTATTCAATAAATCTTAATATTAAACAATCTCTGATACGTGACTATTCATAATATCATATAGCAGAAGCTATAACATAACCTAACTAATATACACAAGTGTTAGAAAAGTTTTAATTAACGACGATGACATAAAAAATAAACATGAATAATTTTAAAAGGAATAATTATTGAATGTACAATTTTCAAATTTGAATGTGGTTGGTGGTTCAATTGATGTTATATTGGACGTGTGCGTAATAGAAGTGGAACTCGTTGATTTAGGCCTACATGGTGTATTCAACTTATTCAGAATTTCCGAATGAATAATTTTAAAAGGAATAATTATTGAATGTACAATTTTCAAATTTGAATGTGGTTAGTGGTTCAATTGATGTTATATGGGACGTGTGCATAATAAAAGTGGAACTCGTTGATTTAGGCCTACATGGTGTATTCAACTTATTCAGGATTTCCGAATGGTGCTCTTCATTTATTTGTAAATCGGATTTCAGAAGATGCATAGGGTCCACACCTGTGGAGTAACGGTCAGCGCGTCTGGCCGCGGAACCAGGTGGCCCGGGTTCGAATCCCGGTCGGGGCAAGTTATCTGGTTGAGGTTTTTTCCGGGGTTATCCCTCAACCCAATACGAGCAAATGCTAGATAACTTTCGGTGCTGGACCCCGGACTCATTTCACCGGCATTATCACCTTCATCTCATTCAGACGCTAAATAACCTAGATGTTGATACAGCGTCGTAAAATAACCCAATAAAAAAAAGATGCATAGGTATGATCAGTGATTTTTATTAATTCTTGTTCTTGAATGCCAATGCGAGTCATATTTGAAACTGCTGTGCATCGACTGGAGTGGTTTGTAATTTTAAATATATATCTTTGACGTCCAGACCAGCGCAGTTTCAAGTGTTGGCAAACAAAGAAACAAATGCTAGGGACGCGATAAAATTAAACAAATGCTAGGGACGCGATAAAATTGTGCGATAAGCAGCCATGAATGGTTGAAATACGTCCTTTCGTACCGTTTTATTGGTCAAAAGTAGTATGACGTAGTAAGAGTGTAATAGTCAGGGTAACTTGGTTTCTTTTAAAGGATATACTATGATAAGGATAATTGAACTTGTTTTTCTTTTGCGTGCATAATGATTGTACTTACTTACTTAAAATGTATTTTAGAGAATCCGGAGGTTCATTGCCGGCCTCACACAAGCCCGCCTTCGGTCCCTATTCTGAGCATCCTAGCATCATACCCTATCTCCCTCAAATCCATTTTAATATTATTCTCCAATCTACGTCTCGGCTTCCCCTAAGGTATTTTCCCCTCAGGTCTCTCAACTAACACTCTATACCTATGCATTTCTGGATTCACCCATACGTGTGAAATTTTATCGATATCTGGAGACTTGTATTTTTCAGCTTTTCTATCACAATTTCGACTTCAGAAAGTGTAGGTTCGTGTAGGCTCAGCAGTTTGTATTTCTATTTGGCCTATGTACATTTAGTAGTTGCCCAAAATAGCTTTTTCATCTGTTCAGAATGGAATGAGAGCCTGCAAGCAAGTACCATTCTCATCCTTGACAGTGTTTATTCTTGCCTTATATCCTTCTTAAGATTCTTTATGCCCTTATACACTCCTCTAATGTTTTTATTCTTACTATTTGTTTCTACCTTATTCAGGTTGTCCTTCAAGTAACTTATCTTTTTGTTCTTAAGTGTACGGCTTGCTTCTTATCTTTTATTGGAATGATTATCTCTATTCACCTGGACTGGATCCTGTAAGAATTTCAATTTTGGTATAATGATTGTACCCTGAAAAATTCTCACGTTATAGTTTGATAAAAAAAATTGTATTTATATTAAATGTGTTAATATATGTATTCATATTAGAGCCTATGACCATGTAATGTCGTTTTATTACTTAATAATGGACAATTCTGAATCATCATGAAATATACTTTAAGTGAAAAACTTTCATCTTAATCTAAGATGTATTCCAAAATCCATGTATTACTTCTAAAATATGTATGTGTTATAACAGAAAATCTGTAAATAGGTTACAGAGTGAAGCAGCTGTATACATAATTAAGTACTAGTATAGTTCAACTTTAGGACAGTTTAAATATACGTGCATGCACTTCTTCAGTAATTCAAATTACTTTATCGTACTCTAGGAGTATATTACCTATGGGAAATGTTACATATGATATAGTGAGACATATAAGTTATGTACAATAAAATATTGTAAATTTTATTGGTAACAACAATGTAATTTATTCGTCACAACAATAATTCCTTTCTACAATTCACGTTAAACGCTCTCGTCAACAATTGGATCTTCACTCACACAGTATTCGTTATAGCACTCCACCGACGACAATGACAATTGACTTGGACTATTACGCACAACAATGAACTGTTAATCTTAACTAATATTTACAAAGCACTATTTACAAATCAGAACTACCAGTTCTCAGTTCACAGTTCTTCTATCTCAGTCACTCGAGTTCACGGTATCTCGAACCACAGACCTTCAGAGACAGTTCACTGTACTCGAACTCGGGTCCCTCCAACTGCGGTCCACTGCACTCGAACTCAGGTCCCTCCAACTGCGGTCCACTGCACTCGAACTCAGGCCTTCGGATGCTGACGCAGATGCGGACGCACACTCGAGTCGAACTCCGGCTGGCTTGCTTGCTCTGGCTTTCTCACTGACTGAATAACTGAAAACTCTGACTCTAGTTCGCTGGCGCCTGCTCTTTTATAGCAAAATCATAGTTGCGAGAACCTTCTACAGGTGTGTAGAGAATTATCTCAATATCTCTACATCGACAGACGTCTGGAATATTCGGGAAGGTCGTTCCACATTCACTGCGTTAAAATAGCAGCTGCGCGCGCAGACTCGTCGCGTTGTCGTAATACACCCTCTCTCTTCTCTTCACCGCGCGACGTCACTCAATGTTCCGTGGAGCCTGTGCGATCTGCTTTCATGCGGGACGCTGGTCGTGAGTTCGATTCTCACGTCGCTGTCACATTGCTCCCTCCTTAGGACTGCTCGTCTCGGGCAGTCCCTTGGTAGGCTGCTAGTCGGTCCAACGTTTGGGGTCCTCCGGCTGCTCCCTCCTTATGGTGGTGCCACCCCATCCTTGACTTGGCTGGGCAGCAATACTCGTACTGCGTGGGCGCCATCTTGCTTTTCCCCTTGGCCCTCCAAGGAGAGCTCGCTGGCCACGGGTTGGTCCTCGGCGTCCATCAGGAACACTTCATCCCGACCAAGACGGAGTATACGGCGCCGGACGTCCACCGTCGCATCGAGTAACCGCATGGCGTCGAGTCCCAGGACGACGTCCTCGGTGATGTTGGCGACGAACACCCACATCTCCAGTTTCCTCTTCCCCAAGGTCAGGTCCAGGAAAACCTCTCTCTGGATGGGCAAGCTCTCGCCTGAAGCAGTCCGTAGCTCGTATTGGCGCAGCGGCGTCCTCCCAGGTAGGCCCCGCACGACGTCTGGTCTGGCGATAGTGAGCATCGCCCCGGTGTCCACCAGTACTCTGCATGGACGGCCTCTTATCCGTCCTTCAGCAATCAGCCCATCGTCGCACCTTCTGTCGACCGGTTCCAGGACGAGCCGAGGGGACGGTGATGATGGCGCCGACGTGCTCCTCCTAGCATCGGCCCCCTCTCTCTCCTGACTGTTGCCAGGTCGGTCGCAACTCCTCCGCAGGTGCCCAGGTTCACCGCAGGACCAGCAGGTGGGCACCCGTCGTCTCCGTTGCTCAGGCGACTGTTGGTTTCTCTCGGTGTCAGCCACCTCTCTCTCCGGCCGGTGGCCGGATCGGTCACAGTCCCTTCTCAGGTGTCCCGGTCTGCCGCAGGACCAGCAGGTGGGCACCCGTCGTCTCCGCCGCTCCGTTGACTGCTGGCGCTCCTCGACGTCGGCCACCTCTCTCTCCTCTCTGTGACCGGATCGGTCACAGTCCCTTCTCAGGTGTCCCGGTCTGCCGCAGGACCAGCAGGTGGGCGCCCGTCGTCTCCGCCGCTCCGTTGACTGCTGGCGCTCCTCGACGTCGGCCACCTCTCTCTCCTGCCTGTGGCCGGATTGGTCACAGTCCCTTCTCAAGTGTCCCGGTTTGCCACAGGACCAGCAGGTGGGCGCCCGTCGTCTCCGCCGCTCCGTTGACTGCCGCTCGGGTGGCTTCGGTTGGCGCCCCCCAGCATCCGTCGCCGTGACGCTCCTGATCCAGTGCGGTGTTGAGACTCCCGCCGCCGACTTGGCCGCCTCCATCCTGAGGGCCGCCGCCAGAGCTGCGTTGATAGTGCGATGCTCTGCCAGGAGTAGCTGTTGCTTTATTTCCGGGTCTCGAACTCCGCTGCCGAAGGTGTAGGCCGCCTCTCCAGCGATGAAGTCATTAGGTAGGCCCCTGAGCGCCTTATGGGCCAGTTGTTCCACCGCCATCGCGAATTCTTGCAGGGACTCGCCTGACTGTTGGACCCTCGTTTTCAGTTGGGTCCTGAACGCTGCCGCAAGTTGATGGTCACCATAACGTCCCTCCAAGGCCGCCATTATCTCAGCGGCTGTCCCATCTTCTGGAACGCTGTGAAGAATCTCCGACGCCTGTCCTTGAAGCGCGGTCAGCAGCTGAGTAGTCTTCTCCGCTGGGGTCCACCCATTATGTGCTGCGGTGGCCTCGAACTGGCGACGGGATATCGCCCAAGACGTCGTACCGTCGAACTTCGGCGTCTTGACGTTGTGATGTCTGGCTGAAGGCGATGATTCCGCAGGGCCACTATATGGAGTCCTCAACTCTGTGGCCGCTTCTTGCATGGCACGTCGAACCTCCTCGGCAACTATCTGTTTATGTTCTCTAGCCTGGCGATCCACCAACGCGAGAATGTGCTTGTTTTCCTCAGTGTGTTTATCTATCATCTCACTCGTCTTGTCCAGCAACTCGGTCGTCTGCTCTTGACGACGCTCGAGATCACGGATTTTGCCATCGAAATGGTCTACCTCCTGTCTCAATTCGGTTACTGTCTCGTTTATAGTTGTAAAATTCTTGTTTAGGTTGTCAAGATCGGCTTTGAGTTCGTCTTTCACGATGGCGACAATTCCATCTACGTGGGCCGAAACGCTTTCAATTTGCGAAGTGACGTCATCTTTCACTCCGCTTATGTCGCCTTTCACTCCGCTTATGTCGCCTTTCACTTCACTTATGTCACTTTTCATCTCCGTTTTCACTTCACTTATATCGTTCTTGACCTCACTGATGTGCTTGTTCATGTCGTCTTTCATTTCTGCTTTTACTGCACTTAAGTCGTTTTTCAGTTCTGCGATGGCTTGCAGGATCAGCTGTAGGTTCTCCATTGTCGATAATATCCCGGTTCTGACACCAGTGTAAATTTTATTGGTAACAACAATGTAATTTATTCGTCACAACAATAATTCCTTTCTACAATTCACGTTAAACGCTCTCGTCAACAATTGGATCTTCACTCACACAGTATTCGTTATAGCACTCCACCGACGACAATGACAATTGACTTGGACTATTACGCACAACAATGAACTGTTAATCTTAACTAATATTTACAAAGCACTATTTACAAATCAGAACTACCAGTTCTCAGTTCACAGTTCTTCTATCTCAGTCACTCGAGTTCACGGTATCTCGAACCACAGACCTTCAGAGACAGTTCACTGTACTCGAACTCGGGTCCCTCCAACTGCGGTCCACTGCACTCGAACTCAGGTCCCTCCAACTGCGGTCCACTGCACTCGAACTCAGGCCTTCGGATGCTGACGCAGATGCGGACGCACACTCGAGTCGAACTCCGGCTGGCTTGCTTGCTCTGGCTTTCTCACTGACTGAATAACTGAAAACTCTGACTCTAGTTCGCTGGCGCCTGCTCTTTTATAGCAAAATCATAGTTGCGAGAACCTTCTACAGGTGTGTAGAGAATTATCTCAATATCTCTACATCGACAGACGTCTGGAATATTCGGGAAGGTCGTTCCACATTCACTGCGTTAAAATAGCAGCTGCGCGCGCAGACTCGTCGCGTTGTCGTAATACACCCTCTCTCTTCTCTTCACCGCGCGACGTCACTCAATGTTCCGTGGAGCCTGTGCGATCTGCTTTCATGCGGGACGCTGGTCGTGAGTTCGATTCTCACGTCGCTGTCACAATATGAACAATTATTCTCAAAAAGCAAAACACAAATCTCACAAATGTATTTTCGTTCAATTGTCCAGTACAGAACTGAAGAAATAAGGGTTATATTGGATAGTGCACAGTATTATAGGTGTGTTCGATTTTCAATTAAGTCGACATTGTAAGAAAGAGTGTGTCAGACATTGTTTATGTTTACTCTTACCGGTGACATTCAAACAGTCTTTAAATTAGCCAGTTGTTATTAGACAGAGCTAACGCAACATTTGCAATACAAAACATAGTTGGTTCCCATTTAAAAAAAGAAAGTTGAATCTAATATCTTGAAAAATATTTCATGTACAAAAAAGTACATTACGTGTATCAGATGTAATTTAACTTGTAATTGTCGGTTTCTGTATATCTGAAATATTTCACAAGTTATCATGGGTGAAAGAGTTAAATGGGTTATCCTGTATATTCCTTACAGAGGAACTTCATGCAAATTATACTTAGGCTATAAATAAATGTTTTCTGTTCTTAGTGAGAAATGTTTCCCGCATGAAATTATTCAAAACTTGAAACAAATTCGTTCAAGAACGTTAAAAAATACAAATAAAATCAACTTGGTCACTGTGTTGAGTTTGCTACAGAAGCAACCACATAGCATGTGAAACAGAACATTCGAGGTAACAGGAGTAAAACTATAGTGTGTGGGTTTGTGAAAGTTTGTGTCTTCATGGTTTGGCCTACACCATAACGCATGATCACTTGAATTTTCAGAAAGTCTTTCCGTTGTAGATGCCCAGAGAATTCAACGATCAACAAAATATGAAGTGACTTGGATTTATCATTTTAAAATTACTTCTTTCAGTATACCGATGAAGAAGATGTGACTGATCAAGCTTTACTGGGAATAAATCTTATGTGTATCATTATCAAAAGAAATCAAAACGAGTTTCAGTGCAATAGAAGCATCCTAGCTCTTTAGTAGCCAACAAGTTTAAGGTTATGCCATCAGCAAGTAAGGCTATGTGTATAGTGTTTTGGGATTCTCAAAGTCAGCCAACTCAGAAGCCCGATGACAATGTGCGTTCTGAATCATACTCTCAAAGTTCAGTTCAAGTTTAAGAACGCAATTTTCAGAAAAGTCCAGGCCTACTTGTACGAGTACTGTTCCATCATTCCAGCATAATAATACCAGGCAACTTAATAGCACTGTGAACTTTTTGAACATCTGTCTTGCAGAATGGACTTAATTCTCAAGTGATTTTCACTTTTTTAATTCAGTAAAAATAGCATCTTAGTGGTAAACTTTTCTCTGATAATGAAGACGTGTGCAAATCGTTTATGCAGCTGGTTTCGAGGACTGATAAAACGCTGAAAAAAAGACAATTTTGGTGGAAATTATGTCGTGAAATGAACACTTGCCTTAGGTTTATATTGCTGGCGCTAGCGTTTTTGGCGTGTGTCCTAGATATATAGTGCCCAGTTTGTGAGCATGTTGCTAATGCAGCTGAGAATGGTATCACTTCCTACACACGTCACATCAGCCATTTGTCAAACACAGTTGTCAGATTGACTGCGACAAATATAAGACACTAGCACTTAACGTTACCGTTACTTATTTCACACTCCAAAAAGGTGACGCGGACTGTACCATACCTTTTAATTTTTTCCAACCATATATATATATATATATATATATATATATATATATATATATATATATATATATATATATTACAATCCCGCGCATATAAACGCTTTAACATAAAAATTATAATCTTATAAAGTGAACTACTTTATAATATTATCTAGTATGAAACTTACTCAAAGTTCAATGATATTTTAAAGCATTTAGCTTATAAGAAAAATAGATATTTTATGGTACTACGCTTTCGTGCGCATATGTAAAATACAACAGAAATTGAATCACACTTTTATCGTAATTGAATCCAATCCTGTAAGTGGCAATGTAGCGACCGTTTCCCATTATATGCAATCTGTGCAATTCTCTATTATCTGGAAGCAAATCGAACTAAAGGTCGAATCTATCAATTAAGCCACAATGAATAAAAGAGGATGTTCAATCCATTTACTCTCAAACATTTGAAGTTTATATATGAACGTAAAAATAATTGTAAATGGAAAACACAACTGAATAAAATGGGACGAAATTTTCTGTCTAACAGTTATTTGATAGAGAGGAAAAATGAACTAAATAAGAAGTTTCGACAGGTACAATGAGCCTCTCTCCTTAAAATTAAAAGAGTGAAGAAATTATTGCAATTAAACCCAACCAATCCAACTCAACTTGCACACTCACTCACAAACTGGGATGGAAAAAAACAATTACATTCAAATTTCTCTTCATCTCTATCAGTTTCAAAAACGTCTCCTATATATCAGAGAAAGTGATAATATGAATTATATAAATGTATTAATCTCCATTTACTGGGTGAATAACAGCTCAAAGATATATATATATATATATATATATATATATATATATATATATATATATATATATATATATATATATATATATATATATACACACACACACAGTATGCGTATTTTCTCTTCAATCTTTTTCTATGCCACCGCTCTACCTTTCTACATAATTATATATACTGGGTGAACCGTAAGTAATATCATTAATTTCAGGGGATTATTCTTTGTGATATTAAAAAAAAAGTTTAATACAATTTTGCTCGCTTTTGCTTCCATTCCCGGTCAAAAATTGTTTTATATGAAAAATTTCATAGCGTGTTTTGGGAAAGCCATTGATTTAAATCCAAATTGAATAATAAATGATTAAAAGAATTTTTGTTTTGTCCTTTAAATGTGTAGAAATTTGATCCGAATAAATGTGACTTGTCGTTATGAAAAGGAATTTTAAATTGTTACATTAATTTGTTCGTATCAAATTTCTACAGATTTAAAGGACAAGCTAAATTTGTTCAATCACTTATTATCATAATACACTGCTCTCTTAAATTGACTTAGCACAATGGGAATTCAATCAATGGCTTTCATATGGCTATGAAATATTTGATATAAAACAATATTCTTATCTCGAAAAGGAAGCAAAAATAAGCAAAATTTTATTAAATTATTTTCTTTTTAAATATCCCAAAGAATAATCCCCTGAAATTAAGGACATCACTTACGGTTTACTCTATATTCCTTAACTATATATATATATATATATATATATATATATATATATATATATATATATATATAAGGTGGAAGCGATATAACCCTCCGCATTGAAAGTAGGGATAGATTACATCAAAATAAACAAAAAATCTATTATACATTTTGAGATTAACTTCATGGTTAGTTACATAATTATTACATCGAAAGTTTAAGCACGCCAGCAACACGCTAGACCAAGATTCCGCACGGAGGCATTGAACTCATCCAACACGAGATGTAAATAAAAGGTTACGTATTGAAAAATCAAACGACTGCTTTGGCCCTGTTTTTCTCGACCAAATTTAAAATCTTCTCTTCCCTGTCAACAATTTTGTCACTCGTATTTTATTTATGACTATATTGTGTTGTATTATTTTTTGGGTAGTGATATTAATTCTATACTTTTTTATTTTAAGCTTTCTTTTAATTCTTTTATATTTAATTGAGTTCGTGGGACAATATCATGTTTTCGTTATAACAAATTGATGTAACTGACTTGAAAAAGTTTATTGCCATTAATGTTGTTTGTGAAATGTTGGAATTATGCTGCCCGTGTCACGGATCAGCTGGCAGACAGTTATGATTACCGTATTGAAAATTCCATGAAAACGGGGATTCAAAACGATCTAAGTCTCGAAGTCAACACACCTAAAAAGTAGGATCGGATCGACTGGATCGTATCCAAATTTGCATGCAAAAGGTATCGTATTCAAAACGATCTGAATACGCTAAGCGCGTGATCGATCGTCATTTGTTTGATGTGTCAGCTGTTTTACTAACAGCGAACTCAATTGCGTATGTTGAAAAGGCGTGTTGTAACACATATTGTGTATTTTCCTGAAAGCCATTATTACCATTCTTCATTAACAGCGAGAATATTAAGTTTTCATGCGCCTTATTAAGGAAACTCATTAATGCTTATAGCCAAGGCCTACAGAGTGACCAACATGCTAACATGCCGATGACAACATAATTACTGTACTTTCGAAACTTCAGCATGAATATTAACTTTACTATTTACACTATTTTAACTAGCACTTTCATGAACACTGACTTTACTATTTACAATATCTTACTTGGCATTTTCACAAAAAAAAAATACTTTACTATTTGCAATATTTTGACACGTATGTTTGCTAACACTTTCAAAATCACTGAATTTACTATTTACAGTATTTAATATCCTGCCGGAAATCAAACGTAGAACGGCACTGGGACAAAGACGACCTTGACTACTAACTCATCTGGAGCGAGAACAGCTGATCAGGGTTGCCGAGTCTAATTTTGTAAGGAAACACATTTGCAATACTTTCTATTTAATTTACAGGAAAACCGTCCATTCTATCGAAATACGACAAAGCAAAAAAAATATTCTTCATTACATTCTCAATTGGTATTGAGAGAAATCAAGATCCTATGCTTAGTAATTTTTATCCACAACGACGATGTTAAAGTTTTAGGAAAAAACATTTTTTATTTCGAAAATATAAACTTCCTACCGATTGGTTTTCGACTTTTTGTTATACTCAACATGAACGATGCGCTCTGCAGAGATGAAGGGTTATTTCACTTGCACCTGTATATATTATAAGTAATTATACAGGTGAGAAATCCATACAATGCTATCTTACTTCTGCAACCTATTGCACTACCTCCAGATTTGGCTTTGAAGTGGGTGAGAAATGACTTGGGTTGTGACGTAATTCTATAGGATTATTAAAATGTCAATAAAACTTTTGTTTTCACGTAAACTTTATTTCAATCGTGCCACTATTGTCGCTATGACAAATGAAACATATACAGTAACATGAGCTGCTGCCAGGAAGTCAAAAGGAAAATGGCAATGGCAAAGAAAGTTTTTAATATAAAAAGGAGCAACTTCTGCGGACCTCTGGAAAAAGAACTAAGGAAGAGACTAGTGACGTTCTTTGTCTGGAGTGTGGCATTTTATGGGACAGAAACGTAGACATTACGACGAAGTGAAGAGAAACGAATAGAAGCATTTGAAATGTGGATTTGGAGAAGAATGGAACCTGTGAAGTGTGCAGACAGAATAAGAAACGGAGCTGTGCTGGAAAGAGAGGGTGGAGGAAGAATGATGTTGAAACTGATCAGGAAGAGGAAAATAAATTGGTTGGGGCCACTGGCAGAGAAGAAACTGCCTAATGAAGGATGCACTGGAATGAGTGGTGAACGGGAGAAGAGTTCGAGGAAGAAGAAGATATCAGATGATAGATGACATTAAGATGTAATTATGGATCATATGAGGTGACAAAGAGGAAGGAAGAAAATAGGAAAGATTTGAGGAAGCTGGGTTTCCAGTGAAAGGTCTGCCCTTGGGTAGAACACTAGGCCTAAATGAAAATGAAATTTTTCTAATAAACCCCTGTAGATAAAGTTAAAACAGAGACTCAACGAAAAGCGAAAGAACGCACATACGAACGCGCTCTCATTTGGGAGTGAGAATAAAAGCGGAGCAGCAGGTGTGTTAATTCACGCATTTACGACTTCCCGATTAATAAAGATAAAAGCCCGGTTCAAAAGCACGTGGACTTCGCGGAGGAAACCTTTGAAATCAAATGCAGAAACCGGTGATGTTTCCGCTTAAACTACACTGAAATGCTAAAACGAAGAATAAACATTTCTTATTTAGCTATCTATTTAAAAGGAACTAAGATGGCATACTGCTCAGCAAGCAGAGAGACTTTCTACAAACTGGAAGGCTGGTCTCAGGTGGAGATAATTAATCTTATCTTCGCCATAATAGCTTAGAGCTCTCTTATCCTCCAATTAAACGAGAGTGAAGAGGCCAGCATTATGCAGACAACTAAGCTCGTCTTAATATCAACTTCATGAAAGAACGGAGTTCCATCTTATCTCCTTGGGCCTTTATTAACTGTGAGTGAAGTATCGTACAATTAGTTATTTAAATTTGTAAAGGCAGACGTTAGTTTAATATCTATTTTTGCGTGCAGTAAAAGGCTCTGCTTGCATGGAGCAAATTTCGATTCTTATGCCTTTTTAAATGTGTTAAATCTATCTTCATTTTGAAAGTAAATCTGTACGAATTATATCTTTGAGATTGAAACGTCACAGTTTTATGTTGCCCTTTTCTGCCTTTTTTTTTTTTTAATATAAATACCTAATTTACAAAATAAATTCTTTTTTTGCCTTTATTTGATTATGTATCTATTATTTATTCATTTATTATTAAAAATTGCCACCAAGTAGATTTCAATTTATATCTATAACCGCTAAAATGAAAGTGACTTCAGCGAATGTATATTATTATATTTCAGTCAGTTCATAATCTCTTTGCAACAATGAGTGCTGTCGTGTAAAAATGTATAACAGTAAGCGTTTTAATTATCGCTTGTGTTTATTTGACAAGGCAACAATGAGTGCAGGTCTAACGTTATTTTTAACGGTTATTTTTCTTTCAGTTTTCATTGCGACGTTGTTGTAGCTACCTAAATATTTCATATCGCAACATATCAGTACAACCAAACACAAAAGTGCACTTTCCAAGGCTACTGGGAAGAAGATTTCTTTGCTTCCAACAGTAATTGCAACATCGAGTCGAAAATTTCAATTTGCCTTCGACTTATGCAAAGCTTTTCTTGCAGCCGAAATCCCTTTGTGGAAAGTGCAAGGTTGTGGGTCTAGTACAAAGTTTTTGTAATTGCCTTTTATTGCGTATTGTAGCTATTTATAATACCTTTTTGCCCGCCTATCTTAGCTATTTATGATGCCTTTTTGCCTGCTTATTTTAATGATTCATAATGCCTAAACTTTCGGTCTCTGTTTATAACTAACATTATAACAACAATATATAAATAGGAAGCAGCCAAAATATTTATGTACAGTATATGCAGATACTTTTCTATACATTGCACACTGTATTATACCTATATGAATGATTCTGACATCATGCAACGTCATAAACTTAGGAGTTTTTTGTATTATTAAGTCCATATTTACATCCTTAAAATGTGCTATTTCACCAATTGGGAATGTTGGACCGTTCTTCTTGAATGACACAATTACTGTACAATACTACATGTCTAACGATTTCGTTCCAATTCTTTATCGTATGATAATAAATATAAGGAAATATATTTCCAACAAAATGTAGCAAGACAATATACGGCGAATGTCTTCCTGGAATACCTGAAAGAACGCTTCTGCGAGAGAATAATATTCAATCGCCATCCTGAACCATTTCATTGACAAACGGTCCTAGCCACCGTACTTGCTAGATTTTAATTCCCATGCTTATTACCTCTAAGGTTTCCTGAAGACCAAGTTCATTCATTTATAGTTTTCTGCCAAAGGGGAGGTATTTCACTACAAACCCAGCATTCTCCTATCGTCCTTATTTTCTGCCTTCCTCTCAATCTCCGTATACAATCCACATATCTTAATGTTGTCTATCATCTGATATTATCTTCTTCTCCCGTTGACCATTCCTTTCAATGCATTCTTCAGCAGGCAGTTTCTTCTCAGCCAATGACCCAGCCAATTCCTTTTCCTATTCCCGATCAGTTTCAGCATTATCTTCCTTCACCCACTCTTTCCAATATAGCTTCACTTCTTATTCTGTCTGTCCATTTCACACGCTCCATTCTTCTCCATATCCACATTTCAAATGCTTCTAATTGTTTCTCTTCACTTCATCGCGATGTCCACGCTTCTGCCACATACGATGCCATACCCCACACAAAGCACAACAATAGCCTCTTCCTTAGTTCTTTTTCCAGAGGTCCGCAGAAGATGCTCCTTTTTATATTAAAAGCCTCCTTTGCCATTGCTATTCTCCTTCTGAGTTCCTGGTAGTAGCCCATTTTACTGCTTATATTATATGGAAGAGAAGGCCTTATTGTCTTAATCCTGTCAGATTAAATAAATAAATAAAATAAATATACCACAAGTATTTGAAGCTGTCCACTTGTTCTACTGCCTCATTTAGAATTTGCACGTTTACTCCTTTATTTTATACACGGATAATCTGCAAATGTTTGAAGAACTGAAAAAAGGCATTACAGTTTCTGGGAAGAGTAAGAAACACCGTTTAGGCATATATATATATATATATATATATATATATATATATATATATATCTGAAGACCACAGGGAAAAGGGAGGTAGGTCATCTCATGGGGTGAAATGAGTTGTTGGTGCTATCTTGTAGCCCAAGTGATGGTTTATGTGTATTAAGTTGCAGAGTAAAAGGATGGTTAGTCAATGAGAAATTCTAAGTTTAAAATATAGGTCATAGGGAAAGAAGGAAGTAAGTCAAGAGTAAACTGTGAAAGAGGGAGGTAAGTCAATCTAAGAAAGTATTTTGTCAATCCTGCAGTGCATATGGAAAAATATGAGTGGTAATACTGTTCGAATGTGTATTTGTGCATTGCTCCGTACATGTTTGAGCAGTATTAATAACAAGGCTTCCTATTTCAATAAGCAGTCAGTTGGACCATTACGATGGAGCAGACAGACAGTGCCATGAGTGAATGTCATGAAGTTTGTGATGGTAATCAAGGCGGGGAAAAGAAGAGGAGTTTTGGTAGGATAAATTATGCTAACAAAAAGCTGAAAGCTCAGTCGCATGAGAAAAGGGATCCGTATAATTGCAGGTTGAAGTTTTTTTATGTTCTTGGCGAATAATCAAAATAACGTAATTAGAAACTTCAATAATAATTTACAATCTTGGGAGAAACAAACATTGTACTTATGTGGTCTGATTACTTCTCATGATATCAAACAGAAGAGGCCTAGGAAGGAAGAAGATGAGGCAATCCTCCGTAGTAAGAGTAACAGAAGAGGATAATGTGAAGGAAATAGAGATATGTCAAAAAGCGTTTAGGTCTGTGCATGGTATTTTTAAAAAGAGACTCGAACACATTAAAAAACGTATCACATCGAACAATAAAACTGGCAATGATATGAGAGGCACACACAAGAACAGGCACAATCAACTGTCTCTAGAAACTGAAGACTAATTATAGATCACATATCATCATTTAAAGGTCGTGAAAGTCATTACAGCAGGAAGCGAACAAAGAAAATATACCTGCTTGAGGAGCTAAACATCATGTATAACATGTATAAAGAAATCCATCCTGAAAATTTGGTGTCCTATGAAACTTACCACATTATTTTTAATACAAAATTTAAGATTTCATTTGGATTCCCCAGAAGTGACACTTGTAGCTCTTGTGATGAGTTTACTGTGCTTAAAAAATCACTAATAGCTCAACTAGTTGCAGCAAATGATCAGAAAAAATATGAGCTAGAGAAGAAAATCAAGAATATTGAAACTGAGAACAAGGTTCATATACTTAAGGCTGAAACATTCTATAGTTGCAAAAGAGAAGCAAAAATGAGGAGTAGGAAGTATCAACACGTAGAGTCTCTTTCTATGGACTTTCAGAAGAATCCCCCTGCCCCAATATTAGTACAAATATGGTGTATTACAAGCGACAATTAAGCTTTTTCTCTTTAAATATTCACCAACTGTCTGGTAATAAAACAATTTTCTTCATTTATCCTGAAACTTGTGGCAGAAAGGGAGCAAATGAGGTAGCATCTTTTCTTAATGAATATATAAGGAATATTCTAAGCCCTGAAGTCTAACACTTAAACATCTTCTGTGACTGTGCAGGAGGTCAAAATAAAAACTATACCCTCTTCCGATATGTACATACACTATTCATGAGAGAAAACATCTTCGGTCAGTTCTTGTAACATTCCCCATACGAGGACATTCCATTTGGAATGTCACAAGGATATGGGATTGATAAAAACAAAAATTGTGACAGAAGTTCCTGAAGACTAGATCAGCGTATTTCAGAATGCAATACTTAAGCCTGAACCCTTCAAAGATATAGAGGTGGATGATGGACTGATCAGAGACTGGCGTAGCTTCCTAAACAAGTACATCAAGAAGTGCCCTTTTTCCATCAGACATTTAAAAGAGCTGAAAGTTGAAGCAGAATATCCTTGGCTGGCCATTCATAGAGAAATGTACAACGCAGCATGGATATCAACCAGTCTGCGTGGGAGGAGGTCAGACAGAAATCCTGTACCAGAGTTGGAGCCCAACGAATTCGTACACCCACCAAGAGCTTATGAAGGTAAGCTTCACAGGTCCTCATCACTTAAGTACTTTATAATCGGGCTAAAATATTAATTTCAGTGACTGAGAGTTTGCTAAGGTATCACATGAAGAAATGTTTAATTGTTTCATTGTTTAATTGCTAACTACAGGTCTTCTACCCATATCGGTAGAAAAGTTCAATGATCTCCAGGAACTGAAGAAATTTTGCTCTGCTGAGGCTCAAGTCTACTACACCAATCTACCACACATATCCAAGTGAGACCAAGATGAATGAAAAATGTGATTAAATTGCATAAAATGACAGTTTAGTGGAGTGAACTTGAAGAAATAACATTCAGATAAAATACATCGCTTTAATTGTCTTACCTCCTTTTTGCACTTAAAGATGTGACATTAAGATAGAATTTAGTATTATATTCATATATGTATCTATTTAATTTCATTCATCATTTGGGTTAAGATAAACAAATATATATCCTTCCTGTAACAGAAGTCAGTTTTGTAAGGGTTCTGTAATAGAGAAAAGATATTTGGTTGAAAACTTTCAATTTGCTGTTGTATAAAATTGGTAAATACTGACTTACCTCCCTTTTCCCCTGTGAAGTTGTTAAGAAATAAAACATAAGAATGGAAACAAAATAAGTAGAGAATGCAAAATTCTTCAATGTACGGAATTTGGGAATTTTCTACTTCATTTTAATAAGACTGTCAAGTTCTGATGACAAATGCTTACAGTATACAGTCCATACGATCAAGTTCTATTGCCAAATTACGAAAATATTCTACAGGAATCAATAGTGAATTACAATAGCATAAATTCTCCGTAAAATCCAGGATAATTGCATTCAGTAGTCAACCATACCAATAAGAAGTAAAACAGTAAAAAGAGCCGAATCAATAAGTGACACATATACCTTTCTGAATATTATTTGTGTAGGGAGAAATAATGTGTGGAAAATAAAATCACATTTTTAATCTTCAATGCAGCGTAATAGGCCTACGTAGAAGTCTGACAAACAGAGCTGGAAAGGAGACAAATTAAGTTCTTCACATCAACGACTTCCATCGATTATGTGTGGTAGTGAACGGTGATGTGGATGTTGTCCGCGTATCATGACTTGCAGGTTTGTGGAAAAGGAAGTTCTGATACCGAACTTCCAGCAGCAAAGGGGGAAGTGTTGCTGCTGGTGTGACGGGGTAAAAAAATCCTCTCCTTCCGCTTAAATTGATTCAAAGGAACCTTCGTTCCTAAATTATGTCGCTTCAGCAAGCTAATTCCATTTTTTCCGATATAATTTAACGTTTTATAATATTCAGTGTAATTTGTAAGTACTAAATATCCATGGACAGGTTGCATTAAGTTCAAAGAGAACAGTGTTCGTGTATTGACACCAGAAAAATTATTATATAAATCCTTTGCCTTTATAATTTGATACTATAAGGATTACTTCCCTAATAAAATCAGATTTATGTTGACGATTTCCGGAGTGAAGAAGAGAGCGGGAGAAAATTTTTCTTGAAGAGTAGCAGTATTCACGTGGGAGACATAACAAATTCGATTGCGTTGAACTGGCAATATTTGCAAGATGGGGTTATGACAAATAATAAATTGGACCCTTATTCGATTATCCCTTTTTACGCGATAAAGTTCATGGAGGTTGCGGGTTTTAGCCGCCCAGAACATCACGAGCCATTCGCGCTCAAGCAATACTATCTTAGTTGTATTGTTAAGACTCAGAAAGTGTTTTTATATTAGTAGGTTATTTTACGACGCTTTATCAACAACTTAGGTTATTTAGCCCTGAATGAGATGAAGGTGATAATGCTGGTGAAATGAGTCCGGGGTCCAACACCGAAAGTTACCCAGCATTTGCTCATATTGGGTTGAGGGAAAGCCCCGGAAAAAACCTCAACCAGGTAACTTGCCCCGACCGGGAATCGACCTGGTTTCGCGGCTAGACGCGCTAGCCGTTACTCCACAGGTGTGGACCTCAGAAAGTGTTAGTTATGGCCCTGATCATGTGTGACAGATTGGTCAGCCTACTGCACTTTCAAGACAAGTTTCATCACTTTCACTATGTTGCCATCTAGCGGCTGCAAAAGAAATCATGTTATAACTTTCATGGAATTGCACGGAGTAAAAGCACAGTAAGAGCTTGCACCAGTATTTCCATCTAGCGGTCGTTACCAAAAAATTAATTTTCCACAGTCGAGGTCATAGTGGTTTTTCTCTTTTATATCGTCGTTGTTCCTACAATAACTCCTATGTGCAAAATATAAAATTTTTCAGAGGAAGAAAAAACACATTTATTCATTCTATGGCAGCAGTACATAGGAGACTGTGAATTCTTACATTTTCGAAACAAAGAATATAATTACATATAGGAGATTTTATTATTTGCTGGATCAGAATTTAAGTTACCGGTATTTAATAGAGCAAAAATCTGAAAATCGATAAATATGTCACATAGGAGTTATTGCAGGAACAACGACGATATGTTGTCATTTAATAACATGGAAATGGCCAATATATTTGATCAGTGGTTAAGTAAATATTACATGCGCCCAGACAAAATACTGTAGCGACGAAGAAAATGAGACGTATGCACTAAGTCTCGTGAAAAGCATAAAATTTGCAGACAGTGGTAATGGTAGTGGTAGTGGTAGTGGTGATGGTGGTGGTGGTGATGAGAATAATGATGATGATGATGATGATGATGATGATGATGATGATAGGCCTAACAATAATAGAGTGTTACTTAAGGAACACTATTCAGTTATAATCAGGCCTCCTATTTGAAGCTGCAAGTTATAAATAGCTTCTTGAAACAAAGTTTCTTCAAAGTAGCTGTCCGCGACATTTGATACAAAAAAGTGGTTTTCGATATGCTTCTACAGCCTATGTTCTACACTATTTCTCCTAAAATATAAATTGTATTTTGTCCATATTCCTATCTACAAGCCAATTCAACCGCAATACAAAATGTAATTATACTAAAAACAACTAGTGAATATTATTTAAAAAAAAATATCAACTTACTCTGAGTAGTATCTAACAATTATTTTCCTTTGCAAACTATGTTTCTACTACAAGGACATCATTTTATTTTTACTAACATTTCTAATTTGAACCTGGCTACACCTTTGGATTAACGGTTGAGAACCGGAAACACGTATTGTACCCTCTTTCACGACTGGAGTTTGATGATAACTGGCGTAAAATACAAACAAATCAATTTGCTAGCTATAGGAGGGAAGAAAAGTAGTTCATCCATTTACGTAAAGTAGGAAATATCGCGGTTTTCAGTTTGATAATTTTCATTATAGGTTTTTGTTTAATCAAAATACAGTACTGGATTAACAAAAAGTGTGTTTACTCACAAATTGAGCTATCTATTCGGACGTATACCTTATGCAGTGTATATTATACTGTCTACATCACATTAGCGTACAATAGAGTGAATGAAGTTAAATTGAAAAATAATCAAAATATGAATATTTAAACATATTTTTTAAAAAGGTGGCCGTTCATTTCGATACAGGCTTCAGTTCTTTTGTGCATATTACCACACTATAGATTATTGTACCTAATTCCAATTACCAGTTTCGTCCTTCGTACTAGTAACTCATGTTGAAATAATTCCGTACTTACTCTATAAAAAAGTACCTTACATACTGTAAATTCAATCTTCACTTCTGCCCGAACCGAAAAGATAAAATTACTCAGATATGCTATCTACTATTCGTCCAAGTGGTTATGTAGCAGGGTCGTAGAAAGGGGGGAAATCACGTGACAGTTAATTACTTAACGGGGTCCTTTTATTTAAGTTATTTTAAACGGTTGTATAGTATTACGTAGACGTCAAATTCCTAACAGAAATTAATGTTTTCAGAAAAGAGCTAACACAGCCCAGCCAATAACCTTTACAGAGGGACGAGCAGAAGCGAGTGGGGGAAATCGGGATGCGACGTAGGCAAACGGACGACAGTACCTGTGCGAAAATATGATTCAATATTGAAAGCTCTTTCGTCACTGAAAAACGCGAACATATTTCTGGAACAGACTATACTCACTAACTCAGTACTGCTTACTATGACCGCATACACGGCCTTGGTTCTGTGTGGAGAACGGTTGGAAGTTTACTAGTAGAGGGGGTGGGAGTGAAGTACATTAAAAAATTCAGGTACAATAAAAATTGAAGTAAAAATTAAATGACGTCCCTGTACAACATAAGTGATAAAAGAAATGTTGTAGATAGTATATTTCAGCATAACGATATTTGTGAGAAAACTATTGTTTATTTTGTAACTCCAAATTGAAACTTATTCCGACAAGAAATTTATGGCTTAAAATTTCTATAAAAACTGTTTCGGATTTTTTTTTTTTTCTGATTTCTAAACTTACCACTGTTTTTCTGTTTCAATACATAGACAGACTTTGTTCCATTGAACATATATTATAACCTAGACAAGACCGTCCGACATAAGTGGATCACTCTTTGTCCCTTGTGTCAGCTCACGAATGGTGAGAAGATATGTAAATTTTAATTTATTATTATTATTATTATTATTATTATTACATGATTAAAGAATGTTCATAATCAATTGCTTTGACCCATTTCGTAGTAAAGCAAAGCTAAATATTTACCTCTTGAACAGATTGCTAACACATTAGTAGGTATATTAATATCTTTATAATATTTCTATTAGTTTTAAATATGGATCTTCATCAAATTTGACGCGGAAACAGAAAAGGGACCTCTTGTCGGATAAGTAAATTTTCAGTACAAGCAAAATGGATAGTTAGGGTCGAAAATAACGAATTCGGTATTTCATAGATTATTATAGCTTAGTTTGTCTGTTCAAGCTCATATTGATTTAAAAGTTTCTTAAATATGTAAAATTATATTGATGATGACAATGTAAAACTTTAAAGTTTGTTTTCTCAAAACACCTCATTTCCGTAACAAATATTCAAACTGCCATAATTCACTCAATTTATTAGTTATAAATCTAAATTTGATAACAATTTTTCAGAATTTAATACTGAATTTGAAAAAAACATAAACTCTAAATCTTAAATTTGCGGCAAGAGATCCCTTTTCGCTTTCCGTCTCACAAATAGTAATGTAATGTTACAAAAATTATAATAACAAGCGTTTAATTTAAATGAAGAACGCAAATTGAAGGGCACATAACATAACTGTGTGTTTATTATTATATTACTACGTCATTAGTAACCTAGCAACAATCAATTACTGTTGTATTGTATTGTATTGTGTTTAGCCTATTAACATTCCATGGTATTCGTACATTGCTTCACAACTAGAATATGGAACAAGTCAAAAAAACTTAATACTACTATAAAGTTCACAGTCTAGTTGAAATATATACAGAAGAGGTTTACAATATAGTCTACTTCTTATTCTTCTTCTTCTTCTTCTTTGGCACTACGGCCCTTGTAGTCTAGCCTTGGCCTCCCTTAGGATCTTGATCCATTCCTGTCCAACCAGAGCCTTCTGCCTCCATCTTCTCACGCCTAGAGTCCTTAAATCTTCCTCCACTCCATCCAACCATCTTAGTTTCTGTCTGCCAATATTGCGCCTGCCTTCTGGTTTTGTGTTTAGAATCTTCTTTGGTATTCTCTGATCATTCATCCTGATTACATGTCCTAACCATTCCAACCTACGGGCTTTGATTTCAGCAACAATATCTGGAGATTTATATTGAGTTTTCAGTTCTGTATTATATCTAATTCTCCAGTGCCCATTCTCATATTTAGGACCATAGATTTTCCTTAGAATTTTCCTTTCCCATGTCATCAGTTGTTGTTCCATTTTCTTCGACAGAGTCCAAGTTTCACTGCCATAAAGCACAATTGGTCTTACGACTGTTTTATATAATGTAAGTTTTGCTTTTTTACTTATGCATCTTGCTCAAAGTTTTGTTAAGGGCTCTCAGGCATCTATTTCCCCCAGCAATTTTTTGTCTCATATCCGCATCTGCAGTGTTTTCTTGGGTAATTATAACTCCTAGATATTTAAAAGAATCTACTTCCTCATATTTCTGTCCATTTATTATAATATCTTTATTACAAACGCCACTTGGTCTTATGTTTCTCATATATTTAGTTTTCTCTTTATTAATTTTTAACCCCATGTGCTCTGCTTCTATTTGAATTTGGTTTACTATTTCATTTACCACTCCAAGAGATCTACTCATGACCACAATATCATCCGCATAGGCCATGCACTGTCTGGTCCTATTAAATATGGTACCATTAAAATTTATATCAATGTTCCTAATGACTTTTTCAAGGCCGATATTAAACAGAATTGTAGATAAGGAGTCTCCTTGCCTCACCCCATTTACTGTTAAGAATTCATCAGATAGTTTTGTTTGTATCTTTACCTTATTATATGTTTTGGAGAGGGTTATTTTTGTTAAATTTACCAATTTGGTAGGGATACCAAATTCTCTCATAGCCTCCAGAATTTTAAATCGATTCATATTATCAAATGCCTGCTTAAAGTCTATAAAAAGCATATGTATGGGGATATTATATTCACTTGTCTTCTCTAAACACTGTTTGATCGTGAATATGTGATCGGTTGTACTTCGTCCTTGCCTGAAACCACACTGATATTCACCCAGGAATTCATCTGTATATGCTTTAATATAATTAGATACTATATCTGTAAAAATTTTATATGTAACATTCAGCAGCGAGATTCCTCGGAAATTGTTACAGTCCAGCTTGCTGCCCTTTTTGTGTATGGGGTATATCAGGGCTGTTCTCCATTCATCAGGAATTTCTTCTTTGTTCCAAATCGCTAATATTAATTCATATATGTAGGTCCAGAGACGCTTTCCACCTTTCTGTATCAGCTCTGCTGTTATCAGATCCTCACCAGGAGCTCTGTTATTCTTCATTTTCTTAATTACGTTAAAAACTTAAAGTTTACTTGGTTCTTTTAGTTGTACTTCTGGGCCAAAATAAATGGTTTCATTTGATGATGTGTCCTCTTCAGTATTTATGTCAGGATTCATTGTTTCACTAAAGTGTTCAGTCCATCTTTTCAAGACTCCAGCCGTTTCGCCAACCAGATTCCCATTCTTGTCCCGACACCAGGTTGTTCTTGGTTGAAAGCCGCCTTTAAATTTCCGAATATTTTCGAAAAATTTTCTCGAGTCATTTCTGCTGTATCTATCTTGTGTTTCCCGTAGTAAATTTTCTTCGTATTCTTTTTTCTTTCTACGGATTTGTGTCTTAGCTTTTCTTTTGCCTCCTTAAATTCATCAACATTGTTCCTAGTGTTCCGTTGGATCATTTTAATTCTGAAGTCATTTCTTAGGCTCAATGCCTCCTGGCATTCTTCATCAAACCAACCATTTCTATTCTGAGATTTTCTATAACCTAGGATCTTCTCTGCCGCTGAATGTATGCTTCGTTTAATTTTCCTCCAAGATTCTTCAATGCTGCTATTAGTTTTACACTGACTGTCCAGAGTTTGAGTCACTAAATCCTTATATTCATTTTGACATATATCATCATTAAGTTTTCCAATGTCAAATTTTTCCATCTTTTCACCTGTATATTTATTGGCTATTGATAGTTTTGCTCGATATTTAATGCGTACAAGATGATGATCAGAGTCGCAGTCAGCACCCCGATAAGATCGCACATCTATGATGTCTGAGGCATGTCTGGCATCTATCAGGACATGATCGATCTGATTCTTTGTATAACCACCTGGTGATATCCATGTTATTTTATGGATATCTTTATGTGGAAAATTTGTGCTACTTATTACCATATTTTTGCTTATTGCAAAATCAACTAATCTTAATCCGTTGTTATTTGTAATGTCATGCAGGCTGCGTAGTCCTATTTTATGGATTATCATGTCTCTTCCTACCTTTGCATTCATGTCCCCCAAAATTATTTTGATATCATGGATAGCTGCTCTCTGACACACTCGTTCCAAACTATCATAGAAGTAGTTCTTTTCATTTTCATCCTTGTCTTCAGTAGGGGCGTGTGCACTAATTAGCGTTGTGTTAAAGAACTTGTTTCTTATCCTTAGTACGCATATACGATCATCTACTGGGTCGAAATTCAGTATCAGATGTTTAAGTTTTTTCTTAAATATGAAACCAGTACCATAAGTGTTTCTCCCATCTTATGCCCCACTATAGCATATGGTGTAGTCTTCGTAATCAAACATATCCTTCCCTTTCCAGCGTATTTCCTGCAGTGCACATATACCTATATTGTATTTCTTTAATTCATGAGTTAGATTTCTTAGGGTGCCAGGTCTGTAGAGGCTTCTCACATTCCATGTCGCTAAGTTTAAATCATGTACCTTTTTTAAATTCCGTGGTCGTCTTGTTAGGGCAGTCCGGCAATTTCCTTTGGGCTTCTCAACATGTTTTTCCAGATGTGGAATTGTCAGTCCCACGATCTAACCCCCAACCTGGAGGACCAGGGACTTGATTTTGGAGATCCAACTCCTAGGATGTTGTCTTCACCATGACTCAAGAGTTGATCCTACCCTTTCGCAGTCAGCCTACTTTACTGAGACCTCTGAGTGCCGCCTTTGACCTGTTATAGGTTCCTCCGCCGCCACCCTAAGTGAAAATCCTGCGGCCGATTCTCACCATCCTGACAGACCTAATCCCAAGTTACCCCCGGGCAGCTCTGCCAAGACCTCCATCTCTCGTTTGTTCACTGACCCAGTTCGCCGAAGGGATTGGTTACCACAACCTTGAACTGGGTTGCTCAGCTTAATGGAGTCCACCACGGAAAGGATATATAGTCTACTAGTACAACACAAAGTTTTAGTATCCAGTATCAATTTCATGAAGCGTTGTTGAATGTCATGAATTCACCTACAGAATAAAATGCGTGAAAAATTAGACACTTCTTTAATTTGGCCGTAAATAATCTTATGTTTTGAGTTTCATTTTTTATATCGATAGGGAGGCTATTAAAAATGTTTACTGCCATATAACGCACTCCATTTTGAAAGCACGATAGACTTGCAATGGAATATAAGTCATTTTTGACGCGTATTTATGATATGAACTGTTGAATTAGTTACAAAGGTTTCACGATTACATACGAGGAAAATAATTAGGCTTACTGAAAAAAAATATATTGACAAGCCATGGGCTTTATTTGTAGAAATGGAACTTTCCTGAGGATATTTGGTTTCTCGAAACTTTACCATTTATTATCTTTCGAATTTACCCCTTTTGGGAAGGTAAAACCAAGCTTCTCTACAAAAAATCTGACAAGGCGTAATTTCTCTATCGTGGTTGATTTACAAACGAGTTAAGAATTTAATCTTTAAACAGGGTCAGCAGGATATAGTTAATTTCGAGAGTTATTTTATAACCTAGGGTTTTTAAGAGTTTCGTAGCACTAAATACCGAAGTTATGAAAATCCCGATTTGTTAAGCAAGATTACGTATTGATTTTATACGAGAACGTTCCAATTATTTTCAGATATCGTAATTTCTCTTCCGTCAAAATATTACGGTCATTTGTGTTTTTCTTGAAATTTAAACTGGTAGTATGTCTCTCAATTTAGTTATGAATCTGTGTATCATACAAATATTTGGAATCTTCACGACGGAGAACTTCACAGAACAAAGTCTTTGCACTTTACGCGAGGAATTCGTACAAACGTATTACTTTTATATAAGACTGTGTGTTCCAAGAGAAAAATGAAACGTAGCTACCTAAGTGTAAGTAATAAACGTCGAAGTAAAGTAATCTATTTCACTCAACACTATTTACATGCCGATAGCTCCTGTATACTGCAACCACAGCACAAACACATACAGTAAACGTCAGTCAGTCGCTACAGCACGAGTTATTACCAGCACTGGACAAATTACGAAGCGCGGTCACGGAGAATATGAAACCCATTACACACACAAGAAAGTCATACAGGCCTCCGTAATATCCCGAGCATTTCTTAATTAATATTGTTATAAAACTTCAGAAATTAATGCAAGAACACAGAATGAATGGGATATAATTACGAAAAAGAGGAAAATCAGACATACGGTATATGCGTGAGCAAATTTTATAGCTTTTTAAGTGTCCTACATATCCTGAAGAAAGCATCCATTATTAAGTTATACTCGGGTAGACTATAATAAAGCATAAGATATTCTTCCACCAATTATGTCACTTCCGTATCTCTTACATATCTGAGTATGTACTATAGGCTGAGGTTAAATGGTTTATGAAGTAAGTTATCTAGTTTCGAAACTTTTCACTACTAAGGTGTAATTCATATCTTAGTGCTTATATTTCATCTTCTACACTCGCATGTGGGCGGGCAGCTGCTCTGCTTTCACTCTATTTCCCTCGAGTGTGGAAAGATAAAATGTATGCACCGTATTTAAATTCTTTTGAACACAAAATTATGGAGATATGTAATCGAACTGTCATTAAAATTTCATTTGATCAGCTTTTGTATTTCCTGTTCAAAAAGTGAGAGGGTATTTATAAAATGCTTTTGATTGCGTAAAATGTCTTATTCTTGATATAATATGTAACTTTTAGATTAGATAAGGCTGCGTTTAAAGATTAAATTTAATATTACGAATAAATAAATTATGTAACAAGACGGACCATGTGAAAAACTTCAATAATAATGACAATAGAAGAGGGTAAATTGGAGGAGAAATAAATAAAAGTACGCGATCGCACGTCCCTGAAATGGAATCTTGGACTGAGAGTAAGTGACTATGTGAGCTCCAAGTCTGTTGGTCACTTGTCTCATTCCGAATTTCACCATAGAGACACATTAAATAGGAATTGAGCGAGATGGACAGCGTGGAAAACTACGAGACACAAAGTTCATCTTACATTTCTATTTCGATGATACTACGAGTAAAATCAGATTTTACAGGTAAACTTTCATGCCAAAACGTTACAATTTGTCTTCTTTTAGGTCAAGTGTAGGCGTTTCACGCCGAAACTGCCGTAATTCTAAGCAAAAATAAAGTATTACATACGCATTATTCTCAGATGAACTGATATGTAGATGGTGCTCAATAGGGTTCAGCAAAAGTCGCAACTTACATGAACAGTAGAACGAAGAACAACTGACACAGTAAAACAACTTTTTTCGAACATTTTAGCCACTGTCTCGAAATCAATTTTTATTTTATTTTAGGCCTATTACGTTTTCTCTATATTTACTTCATATAATCAGTACTTGGCCACATTAACAGAATTACATACAATTTTTCAAATAGATCTACTTTATTTTAATTCTATATTTACTGCAATTTTATATATAGGCCTACAAATACAAGAAGGCCTATATTATCACCACTACATTTTCAGAACAAAATTTGAACAATATTTACATTTTCAGATTATAGAATGACAGTTATGCATGATGGGACACCTTGTCACACTGTTAAAAGAGTGAAAATCTTTGTTAGAAAAATATCCCTCCTTTGTGTTGGCCCGGAAATTGTCCAGATTTGAACCCAATCGAGAATCTGTGACGATGGTGACAAATTAAGTGCTTAAATAGGTTATTACAATCAAAGTGATTGAGAGTATTCCACGCAGAGTGTAGGATGTTATTGAAGCAAAAAGAGAGGAGCATAAAATTTAAAGACTTCACATGGGTTTAAATAAACAGTATTCTGTCATTTTGTAATAATGAAAATGTAAGTATTGTTCAAAATGTGTTCTGAAAATGAAGTGAAGATAATATAGTTGTATTTTAAAATAAAAATTGCAGTAATTATAGAATAAAATAAAGTATCGTACTAATGTGTTTAAATAGCTTGGCCGGTCATAACACTGTGCAGTAAACCAGGCAAATCCATTTCATACTTATAAAGGAAGAAATGGGTATATGAGTTAGTTGCTATGCAACTCTTATAGAGCTCACTTCTTTTCCTTGTGAAAGTGTGTAGTATGCTAACTATTGCAAAAACATTAGTATCGTAATGAAATCAATAAAGACTTTGTAGTTTACTTTATTGTGAGAGGAAGAGTAAAAAACAAGACTGAATTGTATTATATACGATTGTTTGGATAGCAGTGAGTGGAAAAACTGTGTTCGCCCCTGGAGTAGAGTTACGTGATCAATGTTTTTCAACACAGCTATAACGTATGTCCTCCTGCTCCACCCGAATATCTGTGAGAAACTGTCTCACTCCACATCACCCCTACTCAAATCTTAGCGCGTAACAACGGCCAAGCTATCTAAACACAACAGTATTTGAAAAGTTGTAGGTGATTATATTATTAGGTGACCATTTTGTATGTGGAACTTAAAAAATGGCACTGCGACCTTATGTTGTTACTCTGTGCGAGAGAGAAAGACATAGGTAGTCTATGACTAGAATAAGAGAGCGATCGTACTTCACAGGTGACGTAACAGCGGCGCGCTGTATTAGTACAAGCGACTGCCGTTCCACAAATAGAATGGTCGGGTAATAATGTGGTCATGTACTGCATGAAAAATATTCCGAAAAATGTATACCAACAGAACACCTAAAATTAACTCCATCGACACGAACCAAAGATCGCGGTGTATCTAGACGTTGGACCTGCATTAGAATTATATCTGGTGAGGGTGGTGATGGTGATGATGATGATGATGATGATGATGATCAGCAATTCTTGTGAAGATTATAAACGAATATTACTTATTCATATGTTATCCGATTTCCTGGTCATGTGGTTTGCATGAATTAAGACCACCGTTCAAGACAATTTAGGACAAAAAAACAAAAAGGATAAAATACACACGCACCGAATGAAAAAGATAAAATTCCTATCTTCTGCCGGTAATCGAACCCAGACTCACTGACCTTGTAGCCAAAAACGCTACCAATCATTGATTTGATATCCGTTTAACCTACAGAGGGAATTACAGGTGGTAAAAAGTAGTTCTGAAGTACGAGTGGTAAGGCAAAAATAATTTTATCCCACAGACTCTGTTACACTACATATGCCACAAGAGAAACAGGCGATCATTAAGTTCTTCGGTTAGAAGTTGAGAGCTACTACTGTGTGTGTGAACAACCTTGTTTTCCAATATAATTAATTTACAAAGCATACAATTCTTAACAGACTAACTTATTTATGCAGTCAACACAAACTTTGAATAGGGTTGCGGTAGAAGTACCACATGGCAGCCAGCGTCAGCAATTAGTGGTTTTCCTTTTATTGGAAAATATAGCGGGATTTTCTGCCTTAACGAATTGCAAAGAACAGAGTTGCTTTGTTTCAACACACTCGACTCCTTTAATAAGCATTACTCCGTTATCAAAGAGAAAATCGCAGCCTTGATTTTATTTGCAGCCATTTCATTTATTATTTACGAGCCTGACACAGAATTATCATTACTTTTCATTTCACTCCGTTCAAGATTAAAATTAAAATTATTATTTTCCATTATTTCTCTCTTTTAATTTACTAGAAAATGAATGTAATGTATCTATGAAGACAACTTATTCGATGATGATAATAATAATAACAGAACTGCAAGAATCTTATGTGTTTCCCTACACTAAGTTATGTAGATAGATAGATGGATTTATTGAGTAATATTATACATAAAAATTTTATATTATCATAATTTTGTCTAAAATCCAATGCACGTGTCTTCTGACCGTACGTGCTTTGTACCCGAAATAAGTCCTCCTTTGTAGGTTCCCCCCCACCTATGATTACATCCAACTACTCTCTACAAGAATACAATGGAAATGGCACAATAAAACATTATATAATATATCCTAACCTAAAAGACCTAAAAGTGCACAGTTGGGTGGATACTATTATCCCGTCTTCAGTTCACGTCGCAGACTTCGACAGCTGCAGCTCTAATCTTTCTCGCCTTCAAGAGGAACAATCCAGTCCTTTGTTCCCATTCTCTATTCCCCATGAGGTCAAGACATGCAAGCGAACTCCTACTCTAACTTAGCATCGAGGGTGGTAAATATTTTCTCCGTACAAGTTCCAATTCGACACACAGTAATAAAATATGCTTATAGGAATCCTTTTCTTTGCAAAGAAGTTATGTAGATAAAATATTACAGGCTAGAAATACTTCACGTGACGTTAACAGATTGTGTCTAGCAAGGTAAGCTGCAGGTGAAACACCATATCTGATATTAAAATTCATACATACACTTTATTTATTATACTAGCAGGTGTAACTGATTTAGAAAAATCATCTACGTTATTGATTCCAATATACATTTAAGCTAATCTCTACATTTCGTCCACATATATGCAAATACAATATTACTATGGTTCTTGGAAAATGTAAGATCATGCTGCACTGACAGTGAGATAAAGAAGAAATAACAGGACGGTAGCAAGTAAACTTTTAACTTATTGGCCAAGTCTAAGGAAAAAACAGGAATTTTAAGTTCCTCTGTTCCTTCCACTGCTAACTTAAAGAATACTATAATATGAATTATGGCATTACAGATGAAATTCTAAGAATTTTGAAGGAGAAATTAAGTTAAATGCTTGCATCTTGAGGATATGGCGACTCAGGTAGATCCATGAGGTGTACAGAGTGTAAGGAGTATAAGTGTCATTATTTTAACTCATGATTATTCATGTCAGAATGAAGAAAAAATGTCCTTACAATTCTTTCTAATTTCAATATTTAACTAATTATTAAAGTTTACAATATTAGACGTTTTGTAACGTTGCTGGATAGGGAGGAGTGGGTTTATAAGTACATAGTACAGCTCAAGCGGGTACAGACATACCGGTACAGATGCTCTGTTCTACTGCAGGAGCGGACTATGATAATACTGTTGTTTACATAAAACGAGCAGCAAATACAAACTTTCAATCTCATTAATAGTACATTAAGGTAAATTTACATTTTATGTAACAATATTGCTCCATTTTTATTGTATGTCTAAGAAATAAACAATAACGGTTTTCTGCACAAAATCACATAAACTTTTCTAATGCAAAATTTTAATCTCTCCCGCTTCCGTAAAGCAGTATTATTTTTAAATAAATTTCTGGTTGTGTGATTTTCGAAATGGGGTAAGAGACTCCTAGTTTCTCAAAATCGTTAAGAAACTGCTACAAAAGTTCGCCGATTGGGTAACCTTCTTTGAGGAAAACATTGACGGTACATCTTTCTTGTCTCACTTGAGTTACGACGACTTTCTCCATAAATTAAAAACCTATGATATTCCTAAACTGTAAATGACATGGCAAGTTGTTTATTGAATACGCTGTACTGAACTGTCATCCGCTCTGCAGTAGACCTATGGACAGGGAGCTTGAACTCAGCTGACTCGTACTCAAGTCTGTGCAGAGTATTGCCTGCTGAAACGTTGCCACGTCTCTCACGCCAGAATATTAACAAATTAAAGCATGGATTTTTATTTAATTTCACGAAAACATAATAGAACACACAAATATTTATTTAAACTAATATTAACTCTTTGCTAGATATGCCTACTGATGTAATTGTTTTCGTAATTTTACTAACGATATAAGCAGTGCAACGCAAATAAAATAAGAAGAAATATTTTTTCTGGGAAAACTATCAAGTTTTGACCCTATGTTGTATGGACATTTTTTGATCCTGTAGACCGTTCCCTACGACTGTGAAAAGGATGGAACTTATATCTCTTATACCCTGTATATGCCCTACCGGACAGGAGAATCGTCACGAAAGTTATTCCATAACAAATGCACAAAAAGCCTACTTTCGCTGAAGTAGTCAGGAATGGTGCATTTTACGCCCGATAGCACTTCCTCCTTACAACACTTGTAATAATTTAATTTATATCATTTGCGACTGGAGTAAAATCACTTAAAACCCAACATTCAAGATTATCATTAACAAGAAATTCTACCAAAACTGTAGACATATAATAGAGTAATAATATTGAGAACATATAACATTACAAGGCAATTTCTCGGTTTGTAAGACTGGACACATTAAACCCACAAAAAACACCAATGCAGGAAAAGAAATTAAATAATCTGCAAATAATAATAATAATAATAATAATAATAATAATAATAATGGTGATGGCAATAATAATAAAGTTATGGAGTAAATCGACAAGACAGGTCATAATCAAGCGTGAGCTGCTACTAGAAAGTCAAAAGGAGGATAGCAACGACGAAGGAGAAGCATTTAATAGAGAAGGAGTATCTTCTGCGGACGTTTGCAAAAAATCTAAAAAAAAAAAAATAGACAAATGAAGTGCTTTGTGTGTAGTATGGCATCGTATGGGGCAGAAACAAAGACTAAAAGTATTTGAAATGTGGATATGGAGAATTTGAGAATAAATTGAGCCTGTGAAACGGATAGACAGAATGAGAAATGAAGCTGTGATAGAAAGGGTAGGTGAAGAAGGAATAATGGTGAAGTGATCAGGAGGAGAAAGAGAAATTGGCTGGTCACTAACTAAATATAAGGATGCATTAGAAGGAATGGTGAACGGGAGAAGAGTTTGGAGCAGAAAAAGATATCAGATGATAGACAACAATAAGATATGTGGGTCATATGCGTACTCTAACAAAGGCGGAAAATAGGGAAGATTGGAGAATGCTGGGTTTGTAGTGAAAGACCTGCCCTTGGAACAAAACTATTAATTAATTAATCAATTAATTAATTAATGATAATTGCGGTACGAATGTATTAGAGTCCACACCTGTGGAGTAACGGTTAGCACGTCTGGCCGCGAAACCAGGTGGCCCGGGTTCGATTCCCGGTCGGGACAAGTTACCTGGTTGAGGTTTTTCCGGGGTTTTCCCTCAACCCAATATGAGCAAATGCTGGATAACTTCCGGTGTTGGACCCTGGACTCGTTTCACCGGCATTATCACCTTCATCTCATTCAGACGCTAAATAACCTAAGATGTTGATAAAGCGTCGTAAAATAACCTACTGAAATAAAAAAATGAATTAGACAGAGGATGGGACAATCCCAACTGCACTCAGGTTACTCACACAGGCACATTGTGCTAGCTCTAGTTTTTTATTCACTCTTTATTGCTCGTTTAACCTCCCCTGTTACAGGTCTTGCATACCAGTGCCTGTAGGGGAGAGGACGATCCTATGAACACACACACTAAATATCGACACATTTGTGGGCCTCTACTAGCCTGCAGTCAGCAGAGACTGACTGAGACACACAGGTCAGAACATTAACATGGAACATCCATTCATGCCCGAGGCAGGATTCGAACCCACGGACCTTCGGATCGCACCACCTAAAGGCATCGCAGCTTACACCACGTAGCCATCCGACCAGGCCAAATCTTTAATGTAGACGAAAACTGATGTTTAAATGTTGCCCGGAGTCATCTTATTTACGGACAAGATCCTCTTACGTGCTGTAATATAGACATGGATGTCACAGCATAAGAATTTGTACAGGGTGGCCCAAACAAAAGATTACCGAAATGATATAATAGCGTATAATGATATGTAGTTCCTAACATATCTTTTTATTGTTTCTGTTACAGATTATTTCAATCAAGGTGTTTTTCATAAATCACCACTATCTAAAAAAAAAAATTCTCCAATGGGTGGAAATGTTTCGAATGACAGGTTCTGTTACCAATCACAACTGCCTATATCCGCAATGTGTCTGACGAATGTGAGGTTTTGTTAAGTGGCCACGTTAATAAACAAAACTGTCGTTTCCTTGTTTGGGAAAAAACCAGAAGAGTATGAACAGACACCATTACATTATAAAAAAGTAACAGTGTGGGCTGCTGTGTCTAGCCATGGCATAATTGGTCCATACTTCATTCACATGAACATGGAAACAGGATAAGCGTCAATGCAAACGTGTACAGACAACAAGTTATTAAATGTTTTCAAGGGTATTTAATAACATTTTGTGAGTTAAATAATCTTGATTTGGAACAGCAAGTGTTTCAACAAGATGGGGCAACAGCTCATACTGGTCATGGAAATCTAATCCTACTGCAAGAACTGTTTCCTGGTCGACTGATTAGTAGAGGATCAGACTTTCCGTATCCTGCACCAAGTTCTGATCTGTCTTTATGTGATGCGTTTCTGTGGGGGATATTGAAAGAACAGTGCTTCATACCCGCCCCACGTACTCTAGACGCTCTACGTGAAAACATTGAAAGAGTTATGCACAACCTAACAAGAGAACAGTGTGATGCTATGCTTACCAGGATGGTAGAGCGCATGGAAGAAGTCATAGCTAATGACGAAAGACATGTAGAATACTTCGTTGTATTATAGTTGTGATATTTTGTGGTACAAGCATTTCGGTTACCTTTTTGAGGGGGGGGGGGAGCCACTCCGTATAACCCTGAAAAAATTAACTGTCGTCGGTTGGATTTTTAATCTTTGAACGTTGGATTTATTGGCAAACTACTAGACAACCCAGGACATCTTGTGATAATACTGTTAAAAAATTATGGTTTATTTTACGACGCTCGCAACTGCAGAGGTTATATCAACGTCGCCAGTGTGCCGGAATTTTGTCCCGCAGGAGTTCTTTTACATGCCAGTAAATCTACTGACATGAGAATATTATATAAATTATTTTTGTTTATTTATTTCATTATTTATGTTAAAATTAATTTACTGTCGCATTTAAACACACTTAAATGCCATCGACCTCGGCCGGGATCAAACCCGCAACCTCTAGCAGAGAAGGCCAGCGCTATACCAACTGTGCTACCGAGGGCGACGATAATACTGCTGATTATAGTGGTGACTGTAGTAGTAGTAGTAGTAGTAGTAGTAGTAGTAGTAGTAGTAGTAGTAGTAGTGTAATAACCAGACACCGAATTTTGTAATGTGTATAGACTCATAAAGGAATTTTCGGTACTTCAGTTGTAGAGAGATCATTGAACTCATTGCTACGCTCCCTCCGTACGCCAAGGGATGTGTCCGTCTTGTTGCTGTGTAGGGATCGAAAATCCACTGTCTGGTTATAACTATGGTCCGTCCCAGGATTCTGTAGAGTAACTTCGCGTATATGGGGGCGGAGTATATCTGTGTCGGAGTGTATTACGGGCAGCATCAGCTTGAGTCAGCTAAGTGTAAGATACTCGTGGTAGACGGTAGAGTAGAGTTCAGATAGAAATTATCCCCTACTGCATGCGATTGCTCGCTTCGGTCAAGCAATACCTTCCGCCAGAGCAGTCATTGGTCCTAGCCATCCCACATACCACTTGCGCAGAGATCTTGTTTCGTCTTTCTACTCCAGAGTTCTGTGTTTGGTTCCCTCCAAGCAACCAGCAACAGTGTAGGTATGTATGGAGTATAGCGCGGCGTACATACTTTAGATCTGCTGTTCAACGAACGTGTCAAAACAAAACAAAGTTAGACGCTTGGAAATAAGTGCTCCCAATAGAAGAATTTGGTAGCGAGTACTTAATTAGAAAAGAAGAAAAGGTATTTTATCATAAAGAAGGAGAAATTTTTCTTCTGAAACACTTAAAATGGTCACAGTCACTCGTTGTAATGTGTATAGACTCGTAAAGGAAGTAGTCAGTGTAAATAATTTTGTTTTACTGTTATTTATTTTATTATTGCAATTTCCACCATTTATTTATTTG
Source organism: Periplaneta americana (assembly GCF_040183065.1). Lineage (NCBI taxonomy): Eukaryota > Metazoa > Arthropoda > Insecta > Blattodea > Blattidae > Periplaneta > Periplaneta americana. The sequence continues at coordinate 68,905,492 of NC_091125.1, forward strand.
TAGATGTGTACATACATATGCTGTGTCCAGTTACAACGTTGGCGTATAAAACAAATAGGCCTATTCATAATCAAATTTACGTAATCTGGCATTATAGACGGTAATACGTAGAGACAGAAACAACCTACAAACAATTCTAAATGTACTGAAGTTAAAACCTCAGGGCGGAAGTATATTTTATATATTATAATAGTAACTTATTTTCAATTTTGAATATTCAAATTTCAATCCTTTCAATAAATTATCATATTATTTACTTCTGAACTTACTTTCACATTGATAAAATATACCTTTATTTTAAAAAGTGAAATTTAAATATTCAAAACTCTGTAAATAGGAGAAAAATAATGAACATTGGTTTTTACTTTTAAGGTGCAAAACATATTGTTAAACAAAACAGTAGGCCTATCTAGAATCTAGATACGTTTCACTTATTGCGAGAATAATCTTATGTTGCCCATAAGACGCCTTTAAATAAATATTTTGTTTGTTATTAAATCCACGTGACAGTGTATTTGATATGTGGTCAATATCTATACTGCCTCATATGACTAAGCAGATATAAACACACGAAATGGAGCGGGGAGAAGAGTCGGAGCTCTCCGTTCCAAGCTATGTGCCCCTAACTTGCACTCAAAGTAACCAAACGCAGGACTCTAGTAATAACAGACAGTAATAAAAAGTTTCAATAGTTCAGAATCTTAGGGAGATTAATGGGATAGGGAGTATCTACCAGAAGTTGCCTCTTTAATGTGGCACATGAATCAATTCAATATGTAAAATTCGACTGAATATCTGAACAAGTTTAATATAATGTTATACAAATTATTCATGAAGTTCGATAACCATATTTTAACTAACATCTGCCAATCTAGATATTACATAACGATAGAGTTGTAACACATCCTGGAAAACCAATAATGTTCCGGATTTTAGTGGTATGAGTAATGTTACATGCAGCTGAGTAAAAGTCCAGAATTTTTATAATTTTCTCATTTAATAGCTCATTGGCTTAATTTTTTTAATGGCAGCTGGTCTATTTGCATCATTCACCCTAGCGATCCCGTTACAAGAGGCACACTGAACATACAGAATTTTTTTTTTGTGCCCAAGTGTTATTCTTGGTTCATCACGGGAAGTGGTCTACAATGCACTCTGTATAAGAGTAAATTCTTTCGAATGCAACCCTATACAGAGTGGAAGGAATACAACTGTGCAGATTTTAACAGCTTATTCCTTGGACAGAGTACAACAAAAAATATACAATACTATATTAGTCTCAATTCAGCAAGAATAATTCCTCCTAAAAGTTACCACTGTTTTACTCGGTAAATACTATCCGTATGATTCTTATTTTTACTCTTATCATTAGAGAAATTAGTAAGGAATGATTTATCCCTTTGCAGTTTTTAAATAGAAGGATGTTTTCTTGCAAATTAAACAAAAAAAATAGTATTGTTATTTCCTGCCATAATGAAGTCTGGCAAACCACCTGAAGCGATAAGGGACGGAACTCAGCTGTTCAGACAGAGTGCGTGTATGCTTTCATACGTAAGCCGGCGACACGCTGTTGAAAAACTACGCAGACTTTCAGCTTAATTTTGTAATTAATCATGCACTTAATCACAAAAAGAATTAAAGGTTTATTTATTTATTTATTTATTTAAAGGTTTATTTATTTATTTAAAGGTTTATTTATTTATTTAAAGGTTTATTTATTTATTTATTTATTTAAAGGTTTATTTATTTATTTATTTAAAGGTTTATTTATTTATTTATTTATTTATTTATTTAAAAGTTTATTTATTTATTTATTTATTTAAAGGCTTATTTATTTATTTATTTATTTATTTATTTAAAGGTTTATTTATTTATTTATTTATTTATTTATTTATTTATTTAAAGGTTTATTTATTTATTTATTTATTTAAAGATTTATTTATTTATTTATTTATTTATTTATTTAAAGGTTTATTTATTTATTTATTTATTTTATTGTCCCCTTCAATCTGCACGGTTACATCACTCCCACTCTGTATATGCATTAATGGGTTACATTCGAAATAATTTACCGAAAACATTGTTCCAATGCGTACAGCGCACTGAACATAATCCTAACACTGACTATTAGGTAACACTTTATAGCTATGTTCAAAGTATCTTGAAGTAATCCCATCTATCTATGTTCCTTCACTCAACTTTAATTTGATTGATTCTACTCGTCGTTTTATTACAAATTCTCTACATAAATTCTGAGATAACTTTAGAATAATCACACTCAATTCCTTTCAGCTACATTTGTATTCACCAAGACAGTAACATCCCATTTTGTAAAGGAGGATAATCTCTGCAGTAAACACGTACTACAACGAAAACTTTTTATAATGCTGAAATTATTTGACCTGTCTGCTGTGATTTATTATACACTCTTATACAACCGCTTCGAGCAGCTACGTCGAAGAAGGGAATCAATCATCCTTTGTTGTATTGACTACTCTGTACACTGACAACTTCGCAAGTAATCGAGTTTGTTCTAATGCAGGAGTTGTAACAAGTGAGAAGGGATTGCAGCATAAAATAGAAACGTGTAAAAACATTGGTTCTTTGGCGGTTTCCGATGTCGAGCACTTGAAAACGCAGTCAATGATTATATTTAAACTTCTGTACGTCGTGCAAGTACACTTCATGGGCGGATCTCTTTACACACAGAAGCTTGTAGACTAGCCCTGGGCATAAGAGGGAAAGTAAAAGGGACGTAGAAACCTCCGCCCATGTCCTTTCCGCTTACGCTTTATAAACAAACGCAGAGTAAGGCTCTGTGCATCAGTAGCGGAATTTAAGCGACCAGCTAGAGCCAAAAGTTCGTGAAAGCTATGATGCCCGCTGATAAAATCCGTCACTGACCTTCATGTCTGCTCGTACAGCACCAAAACATTACTGTCCCAGCCGGGGAAGGTGGAGTGGGGAGTTAAGGGGTGGTCTGCAGTGACTCAATCGAGTTATTTATGTCCAGGCCTGCTGCAGACAGTATTGAGCAGCGAGTCTTTGAGTGGGCCTATTCTCGAAGTGCTTTGGGAAATGCATAATGCTTCGAGTTGTCGAAAATTCGAGATATAGAAAATTTGCTATAAAAGCACTGTATATAATTAACTGTTACCATGTTCTAATACTCATTCTACCATTACTACTACTGTACAGCTAACTACTAATTGAATACATAAACTTCAGTACATATTTTTTCATCAATTTCACATTAGTAATCTTAATGCTTTCGTGCACATTTTTCTTTTACTTCAAATGCACTGGACTAATCTAAAATGTTATGACTATGACTTCTTATTACCAAGACTACAGTTCTACTGTTGCAGGTACTATAGGCCTAGAGTAACCAACATTTTTCTTAAGGTTTCAAATTGTACAGTAAAGATTACATAGCCTAGGTAAAACCAATGCACTTATGATCTGTTGTAGCCTATTTTTGGAACAGTGGAACTTCAAGATTGTCTACAGGATGTTAAAAAAGTATCCAATATTTTAGGAGATGATAGTATGCATCAAAACAAGAAAACTATGTCTAATAAACATGGGTCCTATAACACATACTTTCTGAGATCTGAACACTTGTTCATAGGATGTGTCCAATGTGACGTCCATTTATGGCAATGCATTTCTCTGCCGTACAATACAGCACACTATCAGATAATCATACCGTAGTTAACACCCCTGGCATGGAATAATGACACGTCACAAGGAATACTGAAAACAAAAGTCTGGATGCGTATGTGAGCGGGGTTCAACAGAGATGGTGTTGTGAATTTTCGTAACCAGCATGTGTGGGTTGATGAAAATCCCCATGCAGTTGAAGAAACAAGGCATCAGCACCGATTCTCAATGAACGTATGAGCAGGCGTTCTTGGCGATAGATTAAGGGCCATACGTGCTACCACAGAAATTAATTGGGGCTCGTTATCAGGACTTTCTTACAAACCCTTAAGTCGTCGCGCGGGGTGTTGTGAACACTCCAGTCTGATACGGAGATCGTAACTATATATTCAGTAAGCCTGTACTTCTGAAACTTTCAGTACCTTTATTGGAATTGGTAAGGCAACAATAACCGAAAACATTTTTGAAATCGGAATTCGCATACTCGAGATAATAATGGTTTAATTGAGTGGGGGTGGTTAAGCGCGACTGCTTAAGGGTTAACGTATTAACAACAAATTTCAAAGAGTGCGTGATTCCTTACGCCAAAGGGCAGAAGAATGCATTGCCATGAATGGGCGTGACATTGAGGACCTCTTACGAACAAGTGTTCAGATCTCAGAAAGTATATATTATAGGACCCATGTCTATTAGACATTATTTTTTTGTTTTGATGCATACTAGCATCTCTTAAAACATTGAATACTCTTTTTAACACCCTGTATAGACCGCACATCTGCTTTTCAGGCTGACGATTTTATCTTTTTATTAACACAGACGAACTTCAATTCTAATTTTGAAAGCAAATCGCTCTAAAAGAATTAAGAATAATGTTTAGGATATCACATGTCAAGTGATATATTATTATTATTATTATTATTATTATTATTATTGATAATATTAATGTAAACAACAGCGATATAATCCAGCCCATAAAATTTATCTACGCTTTAGAGACAGACTGACTAAAAAATTTCAAATTAACGTACCTAAAAATACACTGGGAAGCTTCTTCCCTCACTACACTTCCACTCGTGGCTAGCTAGCTCACTTGTCCCGACCATAAGGTTCTTACTTTGTGCTACGGCGTACGCATGCATTTGGTTTCACGGGTAACGAATGGCTTATACCCCTCTGAACTTTAAATTCATCATCTCAGTTTTTTTAGTTGGTTATTTAACGACGCTTTATCAACTACGAGGTTATTTAGCGTCGATTAGATTGGTGATAACGAGAGGGTATTTGGCGAGATGAGACCCAGGATTCGCCATAGATTACCTGGCATTCACCTTACGGTTGGGGATAATCTCGGAAAAAAACCCAACCAGGTAATCAGCCCAAGCGGGGATCGAACCCGCGCCCGAGCGCAACTTCAGACCGGAAAGCAGACGCCTTAACCAATTGAGCCAAGCCGGTGGCTCAGTCTTTATTCCTCACATTCAACTATCTTTGACGAAAAATGTGTTCCATTCGATGCGATTTGTTCCTCTGCATCGTTTTAAATCTTGCGGTACATAAAAATATGGAATTTAAATAGGCCTGGACAGAAAGTGCTCGTTATAGTGCATAATACAATGGTAATGTGATGCTAATATTGTACCTATTTAATTCTGAAGTTTGCCGATATGCCTCTAAACTCTGTTGGGTTGCATGAAGGCCGAATCTTGCTATAGAGCTGAGTATGTATGTTCAATTACAAGTTATGTTAAAACGGTTCACTCCACCGAACAGTCTTCTCGCACCGCTTACTCTATCCAGCACAAACAATCGATGTCAAGAGAGTGACAGCCAACCAAAACAAGGACAAGCCGTTCTATCGCCATGTGCATTACGTATTGGAGTGTCCTGTGACTGATGTGGATTCTGCACGAAAACCAAATGGCACAGTTATTTTAAGACTCAGTACTATTTCTTCAGAACTCTTGGTAACAACTACTTCAACTAAATAAACAATGCCATATAAAACAGACATGCTTTTCTGTATATTTTAGGAGAGAACAAAAATGGAAAGTTAAATAAAGTTGGGACAAATTAGCGACTATACGCCTAATTCAATTTCTTTTTCACATGAGGTTTATGTCTTAAATATTAGAACTTACGGAATGTAGCCTATTTGTAAAAATACAGATCAGAGTAAATTCCATAAGAAACTCGAGTTTTTAGAAACATTTTATGTAGGTAAGTTTACATACTAGAAAGAAATGATAGTGACAGACTTCGTCAGATTTGAAATCACATAATAACTGTGTATCTATGCTGATTTTGAAAGTAAACAAGAAAACAAATTGGCCTACTATCTCATTTTTAGTTCATTACGTAACAGGAAGGTCTTCTAATCTGAAATCATGCTTCCTTTTGCGACCTTTATTTATAAAGGTCTGAATAATTACGTTATACGCTATATAAATAATAGGGCTACATAATAATTATTAAAGAACAATTACTAGTATAAAACTATATTCCATTAAATTAGTATTGAGGGACAAGAATACAACAAAATACACCATACACCAGTAATACAAGATGATTCACAAATACCTGTGAAAACTTTGTGGGTGTAATGTAGAGGTAAAAATAAAACTAAAATGTTCTATGCAACTTTTCCCGTAAATCCTTACTTTCAGAGTTATGATGAAAAATGCCCTACCATCCTAGGTATCAACAACATGAACCAGTAAAACCTTTGAATGTCCCATGCTCGCCTACATAGCGACTGTGTAAAATGTTTGTTATTCGTACACCCCACTACAATTGATTCCGATCTGATAGGACTTTGTTTACTGTACGTAGGTATGAACTGATCTTGAAATTTTACAGACCCCATTCAACTCATTCCGAACAGTTTCATAGCCATTTTGATTTCACTGCTGTAGTTCTGTTACGTTCGGAATTTGAGTGGCATAAACGAGCGCTTTCAGACGACCACAAAAGTAGAAGTCCGGTGATCTGGCTGGCCAAGCAACTGAAGTTGCACGATCTATCGTATCTACACAACTGAAGCCTACTGATCTAAAGACAAAATGAATGTGTACTTACGAGACGTGGTACGGTAGGAACTGCAACAGCGCCATACAATTAAACATACCTACGTACAGTAAACAAAGTCATATCAGGTCGGAGTAAACTGTAGTGGGGTGTACGAATAACAAACATCTACCGCAGTCGTTATGTAGGCGAACGTGACATATCCGAAGGCTTTACTGGTCCATGTTTTTGATGCCTAGCAAGGTAGGACATTATGCAACACAACTCTGAAAGTAAGGATTTGCGGAAAAAGTTGTATAGAACATTTTAGTCTCAATTTTACCTCTACATTACACCTACAAAGTTTGTACAGTTATTTATGAATCACCCTGTAAAGACAATAGGTATAACACACAAGATTTTGTGAACTTTTATCACTTCTTGCTTATGTTTCTGTTAATATTAATTTTTAAGTAACTCACGTGAATCTCTTTAAGTCATATTATTTTATCCTTAAGTCTTCGGTTACATTGACTGAACGATACTGAATATAAACATATTCCGTCAAAATTTTTAAGAGTTCAGAGACATATAAGTACGCCTTATCAAAACAGTTTTTCGGTATGATGTACGGTATGTAAAAACCGTGTGCTTTCATAACAATCTTGAAATAAAATCTTTTATGCATCGTCATAATTAATTTTCTTTTTATGATATTATTTTTTAAGTCAAAGAGCTAAAATCATGGGATTTATAGCAATCAGTATTATCTAAATTAATAACTTATGATGACAAAACTGGACACATATTTAAACTACTTAAGCTATCAGTATGAATACAGAAAATGAAATCAAATTTAATTAAATCCCTGGTTCATCAAAATATTTTTCAGATTAAAAACAATGAAGTAAATGATAGCCGGTACGCCATTGTGGCTATGTGTACGCCTATAGCACGTGCTCTTCCCAACCAAGCGATACGAGATATGATTCCCGGCTTGGGAAATGGAAGAAATGTATCTTCCGATCACAGAACTGAGTTTGTCCGTTGTCTTGTGATTGTCCTGTGATGTCTCAGCGATGGCTCTGCGTCACGTTGACCCCATGACTAGGGACACCCACATTTGTGACAAGTATAGTGTACGACCAAATTAATCTCCTTTTCCCTACTACCTGTGGTAAGTCGATAAAAGGGGAGGTAAAGCAGAGGAAGAAAGAATGAAACTGCAGATAAATTTGACTCTAGAGCTCAAATGTTATCGAGTTGAAGTAGATAAAGAATTATTAAATTAAGGGTAAAAATATAATACATTTATTAAATTTCAAACACTTAGTATCGGTAACTATTATATATCATTATTATTATTATTATTATTATTATTATTATTATTATTATTATTATTATTATTATTATTATTTTGTAAAATATAAAATTTATATATTACTGTTATATGTTTGTAGTGTTCTTAGTAGGCTACTTAACGATAAATAATATATTTTAACTATATTATATCATTGCTATTGATCTGTTAGTTTAATAAGTCTACATACTCGTAAACAGAGTTCGTAAGTGAGAGAGTACACTGTATGACTTTACAAAAAGGAAGAAACAAGTTTATGCATGGGAAATAACCGTGAATAAGTGTCGCGTCACGAACTAGTATACCAAATAAAATGATATTTGTTGGTTTTGACTTCATGTTTGTTTTAAGAATCAACATACTTAAGTACACAATCAGCGCGTGATTTTCAATGTTATTTATGAAGTGAGGGCATATTAATGGAATAATGAACAGAGTACAATGGTGGAATGTGAAGAAACAATTATAACTAGAAAAATAAAATTCCATAACGGACAAGCATTGATCGCCACTTGGAGCCCAGTCATTCAGGGACCAGGTTTCTCTATTAAGGCACAAGCCACACGGCTTTATTTCGCTTCCTGAGGATCCATGCTCAGAGTTTTTATCAGATGGGTTTAAACACATGAACATCGGAAATAATAGCAACCACGGTAATAAATGTATCACTGATAATGACGGGTAATTAATTTATTTCATTTTCAGAAACTGTTCAGAAACAGCGATAAAATGGCAATAGGCCTAATTGAGCATGTTGGGATATGAGTAGCAGAAGAAAAGAAAGCACAGGATTAACCCCTCAACATTCATCAAAACCTCTCAATAATTATCCAAAATTATCCAAATTTATAATTGAGCCGTTAATTCTAAATTGATACCTACTGCATTTACCGAGTGTATAAAAAGTTGTCCGAGTTTGAATGCAAGAAGTATTATTTATTTGTTTCAACACCATGGTTACTCGAGACAAACCATAATCATAACCCTGACAATAAATCCACTCACATTCATCAACAACTTCATAAAATAATAACAACACTACTAAAACTACTAATCCCTATAGGCTTGCATGAACATAAATCGAGCGTAACTTTGTACACACCCGGTATATGATTGCTAGGCCTATTAGAAATTATGTCTCAAAAAGAGTGTAAAAAAATGTATGAAATATTATTCGTAATTTCATAGTTTATAATTTTGTCATAAATATTACATGGAAAATTTGGAGTTAATAATTAAATATTATCCCAGTATTAAAAAAACTACTGAAGTATACAAAGTGTAAACTAAAAAAAAAAAAATAACTTTCTGAAATGATATCCTGAAATTTAAGTATGAAAAGGATGCCAGTTTGTGTCAATTTAAAACAAAAAAAAAATAATTGATTAATTTCGTGTTTTTAAAGTGTTTACTTGAGAAACATAAATAAAAAAGAAACATTTCACAATACTCACAGATGATGATGATAAGATATGAAGTGCTGTATTGTTGTAGTCACCTCAAGTTATAGAAATATCAAAGTACGTTCTTCGAGTACTGATCACTAATCAAGATAAAATGTGTCTACGGCTAAACCAAACTAGAAATGTGAAGTCTTCAAACAAATATGTACGTTTTTAGTCTGTCATTTAATGACGCTGAATCAACTACTAGTTTACTTTGTGTCGATGGACATGGTGATAGCGAAGTGATATTTGGCGAGTTGAGGTCGAGGGTTCGCCTAACGCTTGTGGAAAACCTCGGGAAAACTCCAATCAAGTAATGAGCTCAAGCGGAAATCGAATCCACGCCCGAGCAACTCCGGATCAGCAGACAAACTCGCCAGCTAACTAAGCTTCGCCGGTAGCTAACGAATATAAAAGTCTGCAAAGAATACAAGGAAGAAAACTTAATATGTTATGAAATTCCCTCAATTATTATTTTATAACAAACTAAGCGATAACCGGAGAAAGATATATTAACGCACTCTGGCAGAAGTGAGATTTCTTAAATCAGTAAAATAATGCAGTATTATTGCTTATACATAACTAAAGACCGTTTTCTTATAAGTCCAACAACACTGGAATGAGTATAAGTGTGCACGGGGTTAGTACATTACGTCACGTGTCCTTCATTAGACACCCTGCTCACAAACACAAGTAACGCGCATTACTAGGTCACTTTAAAACAGGTTCCTTACTCCTAAACAAGTACAGTATGTTTCAGTTTAGCCATGTTTATGATATTATGCACTACTAGTTGAAATAAAGTTGCTAAAACAAGTGCGAAAGTACGGGAGTGAGTAGGGAATTTCAGAAGACAGTATGTCTGTGTAAGTGGCGACATTATTGTGTATAATTTATGTAAGACTAACATAATCTGTTGTAAAATATGGCATTTACATCAACACTGTCATTTAAAAAATATATAAACTATTTGAAATTGATAGAAAGAAATTAGTCTGAGATCTACCTTCAACTAGTAATTCAGTGTCAGCGGGCGAATTTAGCAGAGATCTATATGAAATGTGATGAGGCCAACATTCAACAAAGTTGAGGACAAGCACTTTAAAAATGTTTTTGGAAATTACAATTATACATAAGTGCAATACCTGTGTTATAATAGTACTGGTATTTTAAGTTAAATTTTACAGCAAAAATTATTGTAACATAGGCTTAAACATTTCATTCAGGGCAATGTTACAGTTGTACCGGAGTTTTAAGTTGAAATTTTACAACAAAGATTATCGTAATATAGACTTAAACATTGCATTAAGAGCGGTACCTATGTAACAGTAACATTTTTAGTTAAAATTTTACATCAAAGATTACAATTATTGTAATATAGACTTAAACATGTTGTCAAAGAGTCACGTCTCTGATATAGTAACATTTTCAGTTAAAATTTTACATCAAAGATTGTTGTAATATAGGCTTAAGCATTACATTAGGAGTAGTGCCTGTGAAACAGTAACTTTTAATTTAAAAATTCATAGCAAAGACTACGTTTATTCTTTTGTAATACACAACACAGCCCTACTCTTGAAATCATTTTGTGTGTGTACTGGGGTTGTCCTTGATGCGCAAATCATCTGTTTACAATTGACATTGTACATCACCACGTCACTAATTTTCGTCAAGTCATTTGGCTCATTGCATAAACTCTGTACTCACTTAACTTCAAACAGTAGCAGCTAAGATTCCGGTCTCTGTACATAACATAACGATATAAAAGTATGAAAAAGTATGACTACACGTCAAAAATCAATGGTTGCTGAACACATGTTGAATGTTCATAAAATTCAAAACGAAGAATTTACAAAAAATCAAAGCATAAATTATGTTCTGCAGATATGTACAGTATGTATGTATGTATTTATGTCTGTATGTATGTATGTATGTACGTATGTATGTACGTATGTATTTATTAACACTACAATTGGGTATATACCCGGTGATATATAATATACAATAATACCATTACAATTATACAATAATTACAGCAAAAAAAAATAAAATAAATTAAAATAAACCTAAATTTATTTCTAACTATAAATAAATAGATGCAATAAACCTAGTACTATAAATAAAAACTATTCTATAATAACGCCTACAATAAACAAATGTAAAACTAACTTATAAGTGGCAAAAAAACCGGACCGACCTTTGTATCTGATTTCAGAGCCTTGTTCACTCCAGAGCACGATAGACTGGTAACTAAGACTTTCGTGGTTCGAATCCTCCCTGGGAAGGAAACTTTTTTTTTGTTCCTTACTCAAATGTATTCCCAATACTTTTCGTTTGCTGGTAAAATTCATGTTCTGGGAATAATAAGTTAATTAAGTAGTAAAATATCGCTGCAATCGAAAAGTATTGGGAATAAATTTGAATAAGGAACAAAAAAAATTTTCCTTCCCAGGCAGGATTCGAACCACGAAAGTCTTAGTTACCAGTCTATCATGCTCTGGAGTGAACAAGGCTATGAAATCAGCTACAAGGGTCGGTCCGGTTTTTTTTTTTTTTGCCACAACTGTACTTTCACTTCTCTGTCAGGAATCGAAGCTGTGTCCGCTATATTTATAACTATAAACGCTATCTATTGAGCTAAATGGAAAATACAATAGAGCATTTGACAAATACATTACTAAGTTACTGGTAAAATTATTACAAACGGAGAGGATGACATGTTTGAAAAGAAAATTTATTCATTTCTGAGTCAATTGTCGAGAAAAGAAAATAATGAAGTTCAAAGCGACTATTCAAGTCATGCTGGTTTGACATCTACAAGACAGTAGAATAAAACATTGTGAATGTCTAGTTGATAATAAAGCAATAGTTCCGTGAGCAAGTCATGCAATCAACGGCGTGGAGGTATATCGTTTTAATTGTTCCTCAATAATTCTTTGAATTCGATGTGTTCACTCGTCAAGTAATTAATAAAGCGGATCTCAAATTTTTATGGCCATAAATCCACCTCAATGGATTTTAAAGCTGTTTTAAGGAACCACTAGACAATGGAAAGTATGTTAAAGCTATGAAGATCATCAATTTTGATAGAAAGCTTTTTGTTTGGAAATGTCATCTTTGTTAATATTGCAACTTATTATTAAATATTACAATTATTTTAAAATCATGACTTTATTATTATGTTTTTAACTATACTATTGACTTAAGAATAGGTGCAGCATTATATAGAGTTCCTATAAGTAAACTTTGAAGTTCAGGCACATTTACGCTGAAGATTAGTAGGTTATTTTACGACACTTTATCAACATCGTAGGTTATTTAGAGTCTGAATGAGATGAAGGTTATAATGACGGTAAAAATGAGTCCGGGGTCGAGCACAGAAAGTTACCCAGCATTTGCCCATATTGGGTTGAGGAAAAACCACGGAAAAACCTGAACCAGGTAACTTTCCCCGAACGGGAATCGAACCCGTCCTGTTGGTTCCGCAGCCAGACGCGCTAACCGTTACTCCACAGGTGTAGACACTCTGAAGTTAAATACACACAACATAATACAATATTTACAAAGCAGCTGACAAGGTGCCCCCCCCTCATACACACATCATGACAGTTGGAAGGAGCAATACAGGTCGAGCAAGTAAAAATGAAATGTTCATCTGAGGGACAAACGTAAATATTACGTTGTTCAGAATACATTGTATTATCGTCTCTAGGGTGTAGGAACGTAATATTTTTCTTAGGTCTATAAACAGTTATACAGAGCATTACTATAGTATTTACAGAGGTATTATTATTATTATTATTATTATTATTATTATTATTATTATTATTATTATTATAGGCTACTTTATTATTAGAATATCAGCACATATAACATTGGTAACTGTAGGCCTACATATATAACAAAATAAGGAAAAGAAGCGAAATAAATACAGTAATTATTATAAAACATACTGTCACAGAAATAGACTTGTCTGAAAATAATAAGATTATTATAAAAGAAACAATATTTAGGTAAAACATTTAGAAAACAATATGTTCTATTCAATATAAACCTAACCCCAGTATGAATAAAATTCATTACCGGTACTAAGAAACGAAGATAATATTATACTTAAAATGAAAATAACTGGAGTATTCTATTTAGTAAGAATTTAATATTAGTAAGAAGTCAAAATGAAAGTTTTGTGTGTTAACTTGATAAGGTAATAGAGTAAACTGAGAATCAACTGAATTAAAATGAAGTACCGTATCACAAATTAACAAGATACTTATTTAAAATATACTGTGTATTAAATATAATATATTATACCAATTTAAATTGCGTATTCTAAATATTTTCTATTCCTACTTTGGATTTTATACGTTATAATTTTTAAATATAGATACCGGTACTTCAGAATCATGTCATTATAAATTTTTGGTCCATGATTAAGGCTGTATTTTTTGCCAACAGTTGTGATTCATTTTGCCATTTCAAATAAGATTACTTGTTTCTATTTGTAGGGTTTTCTTTTTGAGGAAGATATTTAATAATGTATATTTAAAAATTGTGTTCCAATTGAACTTGGTTTTCGACATCGCAATGACTTCATGTAGTCCAACTGTCCCAGCTTCAGTGCAAGTACGTATGAAATCTCCAACCAGAACGGAAAAAAATAAACAAGCGCAAGCCTCTTCGCTTACCTCCATCCAACACTCCGCTATTAGTTACCCAGTACTGTATCTCCCCGGCCAGTTCCTGAACTTCGAAGTCTATTTATAAGTTACGAAAAATTTGAAAGTCTTTAACTTTGTTACTTTGTTAAGAAGTTTGATGATAAAAAATAATAAAGATCTGTTCATAAAATAATAGAATTCATTCAGGTATAAACCAATTTTAAAACATTCAGACATAGTCGCCGTTTTTCTTCTCTATCATTAGTAGCCTCTATTCAAGAGAATGAACAGCATTCAGAATAAATCTTGCGGAATATCTTCAATTTTTTTTTACAAACTTCCACAACTTTGTGAAGGAAAAAAGGTTATTTTCTAGTATGAAATAAAGAAAATCACTGAAGCATATCTTGAATTTCTGTTTATTTATTTTATTTTCCATATCAATAATAGTTTAGCGACTTAAACAGAATTTTCATTGAAAATAAAATATTTTTTCCTGATCTTTAAATAACTCTATTAAGTTACATTATTATTTATTACAGTAACACAATCGAGAACTTCGGGAACCACTGTTAATCTCCGTGAGATCCAAAAGTGGATAGTAATCTGTATTTATATTTGTATATTGTCGTTGATGGAAAAGTTCGGTTTTGTACTGATCAAGTCACGATAGTTCACCGTCTAGCATTGGTTAAAAAAAAAAGTCAAAATTCTTGGGGTAGTCTTACATCAAATCATCGATATGAAAATCCTCAGAAGGCCACCGGCGTAGCTCAGTCGGCTAAAGCGGTTGCCTACCGATCCGGAGTTGCGCTCGGACGCGGGTTCGATTTTCGCTTGGGCTGATTACCTGGTTGGGTTTTTTCCGAGATTTTCCCCTACCGTAAGGTAAATATCAGGTAATCTATGGCGAATCCACAGCCTCATCTCGCCAAATACCATCTCGCTACTACTAATGCCATCGATGCTAAATAACCTAGTAGTTAATACAGCGTTATTAAATAACCAACTATATATATATATATCCTCAGAAAATAGAAAAGGTATGCAGGAAGAAAAACACAGAAGAAAATATATTACTATTATATTATGAATATTCCGCAATTATTACTTGGTAAAGAAATAAACGTTACGCGGAGAAAGCTAAATTAACGAATTGTGGCTGAAGTGAGATTTATTAGATCAATATAACGTTGGAGTATTATCGTTAATATAAGACATTACGATGTAAGACTACATCTATAGGTAAGGGAGTCAATGTCTGCTGAATAAATGTGGAGTGTTCATAAAATCCAAAATTTGAAGTTTAAAAATTAATTGCATAAATATACTCCACCGCGTTGTACATAAACATTACATATACTCTTTATCATAAGCTGTATATTGAAATTATGCAGCTGAAAACACATGATGGAAGCTTTCTCAGTTCTATTCAAATCACACTGCGGAAGTGATAATGTTCAATGTTTGCTAATTATTTGTTTCATATTCAATGCACGGCGTTATCTCTATAAATCTTTTCATTTAAGCAACTTCACAGAAAGGACTTCGAGATAAATCGGGCACTTGGTGGCTGAATATATTTAGAATTCTTCTAAAACAAATATTTTCGTTCATAGAATTCTAAAAATGTCACAAACTCTTTAACTGTGTCTTTGCAGCATCATGTAGGCCTACTGTACGTTAAATAAGAAGGTTTCTAAAAAACTTGGACATCATACAGCAAATTAAACTTTAAAGTTTTCATAATTAAACGGTATCTAGTGTAAAGATCGAAAATTTCCTTTAGCCCGAATTCATGTTTTCAGACTATACACTTTTGTTCTCTTTCGTCACTGCAGGCGTTATACTGAGCGAGCATTCTCCAGTCGGTAATGTTTCATGTTCGGAGGAAATAACGTCGAACAAAGTAGTAATTATTGAAAGTGCAGCGTGTGCAAATTTAGAAACAAAATTATGGAAAATTAAATCAAGAAAACAGACACAACCTTTGAAATTCAGACGATACATACGTTGGGAACGATGTGTTATCACTATCAGACTTAAAATCAGATAGGTCTATTGAAACAGGGCGAATTCGTTCGAGTCAGAGAACATCTTTACTGGATGCTTGTAATCAGCGACGCAGAACAAACGCGAACATCTTTTGATGTTCTGTACCGATTCTCCCGGAACCTCTGCCGAACGAATATGTTCCTTCGCCTTCGTTCGCTTTCGTTTTGCTGTTCAAGTAGAGTACGTTCATATTCGTTATGTTTCGTTCATTGTGTGTAAACGCGGCTTTAAATAAAGACATGTTTCATTTACTATAAACATAATATCTACATTCGCTATATTACACTGCGTAACAAATGCGTTCTACAGCATCTGGTGGCTTAGTTCCTGAACGACCTTTATTCTAGGAACACGAAACTTTTTGAGTCTCGTAGCTTCCTATACTGGTCCAACTGATGCTTCAATATTCGATGCGACAAACTCTGCACAGTTTTGAATTGATATATTAAGATATGCTTATTATCTATAGTGAGCAGTTTGGACCTCCCACTTCAGAGCTATTGTGTAAAGAACAGTTAACTTGAAGTTGATATAGGCCTATCAGCCATATTGTCCCTAGTTGGTGCCGAATATCAGGGAACAACGTATCAGCTGACACAGTCCTGTCTTTTTCAAAATTAATGGTACACTGGATTCCATACCGTATCGTTCTTTAGTCCGTATTCCACCCCCAATCTTACCGTGCACATGTGGCTGACTAGTCTGTCCGGTTTTCAGAGCTGTTTATGCTAGAGTAATACAGGGACATCATTTTATTTCTACTTCAATTTTTATTGTACCCGAGTTTTTTAATGTACTTCACTCCCACCCCTTCTACTAATGAAGTTCAACCGTCCTCCACACAGATCAAAGACCGCATATACAGTCATAGTAGCCTTACGGTCATAGTAAACAGTACGTTCCAAAAATATGTTCGCGTTTGCCAGTGACGAAAGAGCTTTCAATATTGAATCATTTTCCATTTGCCTACGTCGCATCCCGGTTTCCCCCACCTGCTTCTATTCGCCTCTCTGTAAATGCTAGTGGCTGTGCTGTCTTAGCTCTTTTCTGAGAACATTAATTTATGTTAGGAATTGGACGTCTACGTAATATTATACCCATACAATTGTTTAAAATAACTTATTTATAAAAGGGCCTCATTAAGTAATTAACTGTCATGTGATTTCATCCCTTTCTACGACGCTGCGACGTAACCACTTGAACGGACAGTAGATAGCATGTCTAAGTAATTTTATCTTTTCGGATCGGGCAGAAGTGAAGATTGAATTTACAGTAAGTAAGGTCTCTTTTATAGAGTAAGTACAGAATTATTTCAACATGAGTTACTGATACGAAGTACGATCCTGGTAATTGGAATTACGTGCAATAGTCTATAGTGCGATAATATGCACATTAGAACTGAAGCCTGTATCGAAATGAACGGTCACCATTTTCAAAAATATGTTTAAATATCCATATTATGATTATTTTTCAATATAACTTCATTCTCCATATTATATGTTAATGTGCTGTAGACAGTATAATATACACTGCATAATGAATACGTCCGCATGGAAAGCTCAGTTCGTGAGTAAAAACACTCATTGTTAATACAGTACTGTATTTTGATTAAACAAAATCCTAATGAAAATTATCAAACTCAAAATCGCGATATTTCCTAGTTTACGTAAATGGATGAACTACTTTTCTTCCCTCCTATACCTCGTAAAGTGATTTGTTTGTATATTACGCCAGTATCATCGAACTCCAGTCGTGGAAGGGGGTAGCAAACGTTGTTTCCGGTTCTTAATCGTTGATCCAAAGGTATAGCCAGGTTAATATTAGAAATGTTAGTAAAAATAAAATGATGTCCCTGTAGTTACACAATTGGAACTGGTTTGCGATGTATGACAAAATTTCAGAGGTGCAACGACACGCCACAGCTCACAGGAATGGCTGTATGCCTTGTATAGATGCTTACTGGCATAACAGTGGAAGGAAAGTGAAGTAGCATACTGACTGTAAACATATTTAAAAATGTGACGGCATTAATGGAATTAATTGTACATAGTGTAATGCTCGCGAATTTTCTCCAGCCAAAAGTCATGTGGTCCGAGACTTATACACTTAAATGAGGCTGTTTCATTTACGATAACGATCTATTAATATTTGCCATAATACAGTGAGATCAAGAATAGGAAAAGGAATTGGTTGGGTCACTGGCTAAGAAGAAGCTGCCTACTGAAGGATGTGCTGGAATGAATAGTGAACGGAAGAAAAATTCGGGGTAGAAGAAGATATCAGATCATAGACGACATTAAGATATATGGATCATATGAAGAAACGAAAAGGAAGGCAGAAAATAGGAAAGATTGGAGAAAGCTGGGTTTGCAATGAAAGACCTGCCCTTGGGCAGAACACTAAATGGATGAATGATATTACAGTGAATGAAATTTCGAAGCCACCTGTAGTAACAAACGCGCTCCGGAGCATCTGGTCGCTTTAGTTCCTGAACGATCTTTA
Organism: Periplaneta americana; assembly: GCF_040183065.1. Classification (NCBI taxonomy): domain Eukaryota; kingdom Metazoa; phylum Arthropoda; class Insecta; order Blattodea; family Blattidae; genus Periplaneta; species Periplaneta americana. The sequence continues at coordinate 68,924,178 of NC_091125.1, forward strand.
CTAAAAAGTCACATAATTTTAAATGTTTGTAGTTTCCTATACTGGTCCAAGCGAGACTTCAATGTGATGTGACAAATGCTGCATAGATTTCAATGGATATATTAAGATTCGCTGTCCGATATCCTTAAAATATCTGTAGTGAGTAGTGGCGTAACGTGACAAAAAGTATAGGTAGACGCAAAATATCTCAATCATTCGGAGAATAAGAGTAAAGTAAGCTCTTTTTCTCATGCACTAGCTACTTGTTTAAATTATTGCATATCTAATAAAGCATTTTCTTGTAAATCATCTCCGTTCGGCGTAACTTATCTCGGAAAATGGTGTCCTGGAGCAGTGTTCTCGTACAGTTTGCTTGAATCCCATTAAGATGTCCTGCTATTACTGTGGTCCCGTCATATTGTAGGACTGTAGGTCTGGCACACTATTTTACTATCAATTTTATAAGGATTCCTTAAAAACTAAAATTCTATGTGATGCCAAACGTTGCGCACTTTTATCCTTGAATATACTGGGTGAACAGTATATAGCAGAACAGGTTTCACGGCTCGCGCGGCCTTGAGCCACCTACCTCTGCGCGCATAGCCGGCCGGCCGTGAAACCTGTTCTGCTCTATACTGTTCACTCAGTATATAAAAAAAATTCTATAATACGCGATTCATACACATATCGCTCAATATTGTATTTAACTATGCTCTGACAGACATCTGTAGTTTCATCTGCTTGACTAGCCAGTCATGAATCCAGTTAATGCACGCTCTCCAGCTACTGTATCTTTTCCCTTACAGCATAGTGACAGACTGGATCAAATCGTTCTGAATATCTGGAAATGTGCCTTTAAAACCAGAACTGCTTTCAAGTCGGTCTTTCATGGAGACTTTCTTCTATTGTAATCACCAATAAGTCTAGGGTTTCTAAATAATTGTATTTATTTACTGATTCTTGAGCTTCTTGATTTCCTCTAAAGGCTAATTTATTCTTGCCGTCAAGGTGTCATGGTACATCAACAATGCGATTAACTATTCGTCTATTCTGTGTCACATTTTCATTAGCCTATGTCTAACAGCTTCTAAGCGTGATCTTTTCGCCAGTGTTATTGTTTTTTTTCCAACGTAGGAAATATTTCTTCATTTTTAATATGTTTTTCTCCCTGCATACTTTATAGTTCATAAGTTTTTTTTTTTTTTTTTTTTTTTTTTTACTGCAGAAATATCAGTACGACTCCAAGGTTCTTTACTTGCTCAGAATCACATAGTCACCTTCGCATTTTCTAGTTACATTTCCGTCTTTTTGGGACAAATTTAATTGAGGATTGTCTGTTTATTTTTGACTTTAAGTTGTCAAAAGTTCATGCCGATCATCACCTGATTTCTTTCCATGCTAGAGATTATTAAAAGCTACAACACAACACTCACGGGAAGGAAACACTGTCGTATCGCTGCGCTGTATATAAACCGGAATAGACATGTCTAACCACCTAGCACCTGAAGTGCAGCCAGAGCGGTTACTCAGGTGCAGCTACGAGAGAATGACGCAGACTGGAGAGACAGATCGTGTTCTGTCTATTCCCACATGCAATATCCACCATGGCTGCAGGAAGCTTATTTTTGAAGCGCCTAAAATAGATTACGCGTAACTTTATCAGACATTAAAAGAAATCTGTTTAGGAATTTTAAAAGAACATAAGTTAATATAATAAAATTAGAATAGATACCGATACTATGAATTAGCCTATTTCGTGACTTTTGGATAGACGTATCTCCCCTGTCTCCCCTGACGCTACACCACTAATAGTGAGCAGTTTTGGCCTCCCATTTTGAGGTCCATCAAGAAAAGAATAGATGTGAAATCGACGTAACAAAAACACTCTGTCCCTCCTTGCTGTCCCTGGTTGGTGCTGAATATTAGAATCGTTGTATCAGTTGATAAAGTCTTGTCTTTGCTTGGCTGAAGTATAGAACCATTAATTTATCTAACACAACTGCACATAGGACAATATAAATTAACACAAATGAGGAGCTTGGTATCAAAATTGGACTACTCCACTTTTGCTTTTTTTACAGGAGAGGCGAAAAACTAGATAATTTGGAAACCAATGTCACCTTATACGTACATTTTTTGAAACATTCTCATGGAACATAGAAACATTTTTCAGTCTCAAAATGTAATTAAAATTAATATTCAGGTCGCAATTTAAGTTTAAAAGTGGAGTTGTCCATCTCTGAAACTAAGCCTTGGAGTTGTCTGTTTTTGAAATCAAATAAAGCCATATTTAAAGTGGAGTTGTCTATTTTTGAAACCAAACGAAGCCATATTTAAAGTGAAATCTACTTTTGAATCTAAGTCTCGTCTAACTCAGTTTCAAAGCAAATTTACGTAAAACAATACTTATTCATCCACAAACCGATTATGTAGACAATCAGCCATGTTGGATTTGCAATGCTGATGGGAAAAGGTGGTACGAATGTGGGCTTCTCATTGGATACTGAAGAAATTGTCCTAATTTGAAACTAAGCCACAGTGGAGGAGTTGTCTACAATTTGATTCTAAAGCGCACAACTAAGTGTTATTTTCGCTCTGTTCTATCCGTTTTTTATCCTAAACAGTTCCAGAATCGCATTCAGGATACAAAATTTTATAAGAAACAATCGATATCTCGAAATCGCAAAAAATGGAGTTGTCTAACTTTGATACTATGCTCCTCAAATAATTATTAGCTCAAAACTCTGACTAAGAAGACTTTTACAGGCCATATGCCGCGTAAACAACAATTCAACCAACATTTAAAAGAGAGAATACTTTTATGGACATTGAAATATAAATTAAAGGCAAGAACCCAGATCGGAAGAGCCAGTAAGTGATGATCCGAAATGAACAGGTTACGATGGTGGTGGTAGTAGCGGTGGTGTTAGCGATGGTTATTCAAGATTTGTCTTTGGCAGAAAGGACTAGACGCGGAATACTAATAACATCGAATTCACGAGCTCTAATGTTCGATCTGTGAACTTTTGCTTTCCATGTTGAAATTAATCGTATTTGCAGCACAAAAAACAGTTAAAATGAAATTCACATCTGTTCACAAACAGGCTATGAATCGGAGGATTCTTTTGTAATGTTTAGAGAAAACGCATAAGGTGGCTTAAGACGAAAATAATACACAAGACATAAATTGTTTATCTCTATTGTCTACTACGTTTCGTGTTTAGGAGGTTGCTTTACATACGTGATTGGCGCTACAAAGGCGCGTTTGTTAAATAATTGCGTATTCTGTACTAAAATGGCACATGATGAATTGGATTAAAATTTGCCTAAAAAGAATGATTTTTGTAATATCATGTTTAAAATATCAGGATTTATGGAGAATAAAGATATGTTTGGTTTACTCACTAGAATAGGTCGAAAAATATGAAAAAGTGACGATGCATTACAACCTCTATGTCACTTAGCAATCCCCTCACTTAACCCATTCTAAACTTGTCACAGTTCTCTGCCTACTGTTACTTAGATATCCCCTCATCTAACCTAAATTTATCACAGTCTTCTAACTCTTGTCACTTAGCTATCACCTCACCTAACCCACACAACCTTGTCACAGTCCTCTGTCACTTATCTATTACCTCAACTAACCCACACTAACCTTGCCTCAATCCTCTGTCTCCTGTCACTTATCTATCCCCTCATCTAACCCATACTAACTTCGTCACAAACCTCTGCATCCTGTCACTTAGCTATCACCTCACCTAATCCACAATAATCTCGTCACAGTCCTTTACATCCTGTCACTTATCTATCTCCTCAACTAACCCACTTCAAACTTGTCGTAGTCCTCTGCCTCCTATCACTTAGCTATTCCCTCACCTAAACCACACTAATTTTGTCAGAGTTCTCTGCCTCCTGTCACTTATCATCTCACCTAACCCACATTAATTTCGTCACAGTCCTCCGCCTCCTGTCACTTATCTGTCATCTCACCCAATCCACATTAATCTTGTCACAGTCCTCTACCGCCTGTCACTTATCTATCCCCTCAACTAATCCACTTCAAACTTGTCGTAGTCCTCTGCCTCCTATCACTTAGCTATTCCCTCACCTAACCCAAACTAATCTCGCTACAGTCCTCTGTCTCCTGTCACTTATCTATCATCTCACCTAACCCACACTAGTTTCGTCACAGTCCTCTGCCTCCTGTCACTTATCTCACCTAACCCACACTAATTTTGTCACATTCCTCCGCCTCCTGTCACTTATCTATCATCTCACCTAACCCAAACTAATCTCGTCACAGTCCTCTGTCTCCTGTCACTTATCTATCATCTCACCTAACCCACACTATTTTCGTCACAGTCCTCTGCCTCCTGTCACTTATCATCTCACCTAACCCACACTAATTTTGTCACAGTCCTCCGCCTCCTGTCGCTTATCTATCATCTCACCTAATCCACACTAATCTTGTCACAGTCCTCTACCGCCGTCACTTATCTATCCCCTCAACTAATCCACTTCAAACTTGATATAGTTCTCTACCTCCTATCACTTAGCTATTCCCTCACCTAACCCAAACTAATCTCGTCACAGTCCTCTACCGCCGTCACTTAGCTATCCCCTAAAACTAACCCACTTCAAACTTGTCATAGTCCTCTGCCTCCTGTCACTTATCATCTCACCTAACCCACACTAATTTCGTCACAGTCCTCCGCCTCCTGACACTTATCTATCATCTCACCTAATCCAAACTAATCTCGTCACAGTCCTCTACCACCTGTCACTTACCTATCCCCTCAACTAACCCACTTCAAACTTGTCACAGACCTCTGCCTCCTATCCCTCATCTAATCCATACTAATCTCGTCACGGTCCTCTGCCCCCTGTCACTTATCTATCATCTCACACTAATCTTGTCACAGTCCTTCACCTGCCGTCACTTACCTATCCCCTCAACTAACCCACTTCAATCTTGCCATAGTCCTCAGCCTCCTCTCACTTATCTATCACCTTGTCTAATGCAATCTAACTTTGTCACAGTCCTCTGCCTCCTGTGTCTGTAACTCAAAATTTGTCAGTCTTCGACCTCCTGACGCTTATTTATTACCTCATTCAATCTATTCAAACTTTGTCACAGTCCTAGCCGTCTGTTACTTAGCTATTGGCGCATGTGACTATGTCGTGCAGAATAGCCAAATAATTTATTAAGCAAACGAAAGTGAAAATGTCACTGTACACATCAATGAAGCACACGAGTCGGGGGAAGTAGATTTCCAGGTTTTCTTGAACTCGGGACTACAAAATGATATATATTATGAACACTACATTCCAACTGTCTCGTCCCTTGAAAAGACCCAATGCCAAATTTATATAGAAGGCTGGACTGACCTCGAAGCCGTTCTGGAAGTTACAATGAAATCAATTTCACCTGTTCCAATTCGTGTTTGCCACTCTATCGGAAGTTAACATATGCTCCGTTTCTTCTACTGTCGCAATAAATTCATGCACAACACACGCAATTTTATTACAAGAATTGCACTGTAATATTGACAAAAACATCGCGCATAATTCAGACATTGTATTAAGGCGAAACATGTTGCTTACTTCACTGTCATCATTTCCAATACACGAGAAAGATGTCCACGCGTGAGTTCTCTACTGCTTTCAAATGTAGAATAGATAGCAATACATGTAGGCCTATAAAGCTGAGAGAAGAATCCATAATTTCCGCAATGTAGCAGATGTCGCTTATCAATTACGACGTGACAGTTATTACCCGGCATCGAGTACGTCTTGATTAAACATAACGTACCCATAAAATCAATTAAAAGTAAGACACTTCCCAATGGATCAAGTTGCCTAAATGAATCCCTGAAATTTTTGCCAAAACCTAGTAGCAAATACAGAATACTCCGTAACAGTAGTTACTTTAGAACAGTGGTGGTGGTGGTGGTGGTGGTGATGGTGGTGGTGGTGGTGGTCGTAGTAGTAGTAGTAGCAGTAGTATTACCGGTAGCGGTGATGGTGGTAATAGCAGCAGTGGTTCTTTTTTAACTTATTGGTTTTTTAAGACGCTTTATCAACTGGTAGGGTTATTTAGCGTCTGAATGAGATGGTGATAATGCCAGCGAAATGAATCCAGGGCCAGCGCCGAAAGTTAAGCAGAATTTGCTCTGAATGGTTTGAGGGGAAACTCCAGATAAAACCTCAACCAGGTAACTTGTCCCAACCAGGATTTGAACCCGGGCCCGCTTGTTTCACGGTCAGGTATGCTAACCGTTACTCCACAACGGTGGACTGCAGTAGTGATAGTAGTAGTAACAGTAAATTTATCCCCATTACAGGCCACGAGGTTCATAGGGCAGATGGAGGTTAAAGCTCCCATTTTTGCAGACACACGGGGTACTAGTATATACTCGTAGTAGGTTTCAGTCTTACGTGCTTGCCACATCTACCCCCAAAAGAAAGACCCTGTGGTACTTATTTCTGTTAGAGGCTGAGTGGAACCAGGACCACAGTGCGGCCGGAGGGATTAAATCATTGGAGAAAATCCATGATCCTATCGGGAATCGAACCCACGACCTACTAGTTTGCAACGCAACTCAACCGAGCCGCTACCGCGCCCCTTCTACGGTAGCTATTATAGTAATAATAGTACTAATAATCTTAATGGTAGCAATGTTATAGTAGTAGCTATCTTAGAAGTAGCAATAGTAAGTGGTAGCAATACCAGTAGTAATAGAGTATCAATAATACGTTACTAGTAGCATCGATATGGTGGTGATATTAGTGGAAATTTTAGTAATAATATTTGTAATAGTAGCAGCAGAGGTGGGAGTCATAATGATAGTGGTAGTAATAATATAACACTGGTATTGATTGTGTTAGTAGTGACAATAATAACAATAGTAAAATAATAACTAATATATTGTAATTTACGGTGTTATTTCTTCATCGGGGTAGTTTGTCACTTCCATCCGGAGGTTAGGGAAGGTTAAATGAGGGGATAGTGACCAGGTCGTTAGCCTTTCATCCAACCTTACCTAATCTAAGGTCACTAGTCCCTCATCTAACCCTACCTAACCTCCGACTGACAGTGATAAATTAGCATGGCGAGTGCATTATCGGAAGGTACCTAATTAATTTCATGATAATTGCTATCAATGTAGCAGAAACTAATGGAAACAAGTTAATTTTATGTCATCGCTTTAACTAACTCTGGGGTGTATTTAGACTGTAATTTAACCCTTCCCAATGCTAATATTTAAATTAACGACAAAATAACAAAGAAATAGAACAAGAAGAGATAGGAGAAGGCTGAGGGAGAAAATAAGACAAGAGGAGGAGAAAAAGAAAAACAAGAAGTGAAGAATCTGAAGAAGAAAAATAAAAGTAATTTACAAACCCCAAATCAATCACAATAATAGACATTTTTTCGTTCGCTCCACTGACATACGCTATGTATGACAACTCACGTAGTTCTTTTTAGCAAGATGAAGAACATGTAGCCTATTTTTTTATTGCACTTACAACACTTATTTTATGAATAATTTTACCTTGTGTGATTTACTGTATGTGGCTTTTAATAATTACTGTTGTCGAAAATAAAATTATTGATACTGTAACGCTTATTATTATTATTATTATTATTATTATTATTATTATTATTATTATTATTATTATTATAATACCATCGTTACTACTTTACGCTAACGCGGAAACATTTTATAAAATCCTAACAGCAAAAACCACTACATATGTAACGAAATGAGACCGACGGGATAATTAATCAATGAAAATTCTTCACTATGATGTTGACTCTGGGATAAAGCGAGAATATTAATTACAGAATAAAATGGAAAAACCTGCAAGAAAAATAATAATTCAATTCGTAACACGATACAAGAAAACATTACACCATGGCATTACACCAGTGTAAATCGCAAAACTCATGTGTTAAAAAAAAAAATATGGAATTTACAACACTTACTCACTAGCCACCTGCGGCAACAATAGCACACACACGAGCGTCGGGGGTAGGAACCACCTGACTTAAAATGTCAATGCTTAGATGTATCGACAGAGTGAATTAACCACCGGCGCACGTGTTACTTGACGATCATTTAGCAACACGGAGTGTTGACTGTCATTTCCCTATTCACTGTCATTGAATTACTCATATTGTCATGGCGACGCACAGACGAATGTCAACTGTTCGCAACTTGTCCACGCGCCGTTTACTATATCGGAGACGTGACAGCGACTGACAGTAAACTCTAGAGGAGAACACAACTGCCGCCCCCCCCTGCCACCAGCGCCTCCTCGTGACTAGCCGCTGTACTACCAGTACGTGCACACCCACGCCACGGACTGTTGCGGAACTAGTGGATACTTATGTAAAGTTTCACACGAGTCTCAAAATACCTTGACGGAATCGATCGATTGATTTTAAGTTTTTTAGAGAACTGGAACTTCTCCAAGGTCGACCATCGACGCAAATGATAGCAGAAAGAGAAAGAGGGAACTTTCTGGGGTCGCACCCGCGATCTTTCAGTTATCACGTCCATATGTAGTTTCTCGTCAAAGGGATAGGTATTCGATTCCCAGAGTTTCTTCGATATTTGTGTTGGAAAAACATTTTCAGAAAAGTTTAAAACCGGCCGCGATGTACCTACCCACTAAGGGTACGTACACGTTGGAGCGACGATAAACGATAAAAAGAAGCAGCGATGCTATATCTGAGAGAATTGAACCATGTACTGTCATTGAGGTGTGCATATTGGAGTAACGATAAAAGCGAAGATAAACGATAAAAGCGAGAAAATGAAAAGTTCCATTTTCTTCGCTCTTGTCGTTCATATGATCTCTGATTAAGATAATATTAATCTGTATAATTACCGGTGGTTATCAATATATCCGAATATTAATCGATTTATTATTATTTCAGCATATTAAATTAATTATTGTAGATATTGGCAAATTGATCAGTTGTGTATTTATTCGTTATATGTTATGTGATCACAAGAACCAATCACAACACAACGAATTTATACAATTTTTGGGATGAGAAACGGGTTTAATTTCGTACGTATTTAAGTTATATTAACCTTGAACTTAGCAGCTGACATTTCCTATATATCTTATTTCATTAAGTGAATGCATAGAATATCTTCTACTGATAAATCAAATGTTCGCTTCTCGCGTCCTCGTTGCTCCGATATGAACACTTGATTCTTTGATAATACCAAAGCATCGCTAGCTCATTTCTTTTATCGTTTATCGTTGCTCCAACGTGTACGTACCCTAACAGACCAACTCGTGCGCGCAAATATCTCAATTTTTTTTTCAAAATGTCTGTTAGTCTACTGTTACGTATCTCCATTCATTTTAGTAGGTTATTTTACGACGCTGTATCAACTTCTCAGGTTATTTAGCGCCTGAATGAAATGAAGGTGATCATCCCGGTGAAATGAGTTCATGGTCCAGCACCGATAGTTACCCAGCATTTGCTCATATTGGGTTGAGGGAAAACCACGGAAAAAACCTCAACCAGGTAACCAGTGATAATTCAGGAAATAAACTAAAGATAGTAACATGACTCCCAATCGTAGTTGAGAAAATAAACTACAAACATTAATATCTTTCCCATCACGATGAAGGAACTGCATTTTTTTGTTTTAGAAATCCTTAAAAATAATAAGAAGAATGAGCAAGTATGTGTCATCTTCGTGTTAGACACGGTTCTCAATAGTCTTTCAGTTTTCCTTACCCATACCTGTAGATCAGATATAAACCTTCTGACTTCGACCTTCTATATCATATGAAATTTCTATTGGCACAGAGAATAGGAAATTCCTCACAAGTGTTCAATTATAGTAGTAGTAGTAGTAGTAGTAGTAGTAGTAGTAGTAGTAGTAGTAGGTTTATTTTGCCTGGCAGAGTTAAGGCCATGAGGCCTTCTCTTCCACTCAACCAGGTTTCAATAATATACATGAAATACAAAATTAGATTACAAAACAACACCAAAGAAAATACCTTAGAAATTACATAAAATATAGTAGAAAGTTACAAATAGTCAAGATCAGTTACATAATATAAAATTACAAATAGTCAAGGTCGGTTACATAATATATAAAATAAAGTAGAAAATTACACGTAATCAAAATCAGGTACATAACATAAGGGGAATATACACACTCACACTCACACACACACACACACACACACACACACACAAACACACAATTTATAAGACCTAAAATGCTCGAGATAAATTCGACGATTAATTCACTTGAGATATATTATACAGTTAATATACTAATAGGAGAATACATGTGGGTTACAAGACATAAAATGTTGATTAGCAAAGTCGTACTAAATGGCATACAAATACAAATGATTAAGTAATATATCAATATAATAAAAAAGAAAAGAAAAAAAAAGAAGAGAGAGGAGAAAAAAATAACAACTTGGTCATTTAAGACTATTTAGAAATATTCGCAAGAGTCTAGTTCTGTTCAATAAAACATTTCTAAGTAGAGTGTACTTAAAAGATTTTAGACTCCGACTGCTCCAGATTTCCTGTGACAAGGAATTCCAGGAACGAGTTGTGTGTATTGTGAAGGAAGCAGAGTAGAGAGATGTTTGATGAAATGGAATTGATAGAACAAGGTTATGCTGTGAACATGTATCACGGTTATGGTGGGATGCTAAAAGTGTGAAGCGAGGAACTTTATAATACAATACGTGTATATAAGTTCACCACCTCTGATTGAGATTCTGGCTGATATGTACATATTTTATCTGGCAGTACATCTCACTTGATACGTGTCAGAGGAAGAACAATTTTATTGTGTGTGTTTGTCTGCTTCCTTCACAATACAAGAGCTCGTTCCTGGAATTCCTTGTCACAGGAAATCAAAAGCAGTCGGAGTCTAAAGTCTTTTAAATACATTCTACTTAGAAATGTTTTATTGAACAGAACTAGACTCTTGCGGAAGTTCCTAAATAGTCTTAGATGATCAAGTTATTATTTTTTTCTCCTCTCTCTTCCTTTTTTCTCTTTTTTTATTTTCTTGATATATTACTTAACCGTTTGTATCTGTATGTTATATAGTACGATTTTGCTATTAAACTTTTTATGTCTTGTAACCCACATGTATTTTCGTATTAGTATGTTAACTGTATATTACATCTCAAGTGAATTAATCGTCGAAGTTATCTCGAGCGGTTTATGTCTTATAAATTGTATATATTCTTCTTATGTTATATAACTGATTTTGATTATATGTAATTTTCTGCTTTATTTTATATTCTCCTTTTATTATGTAACTGATCTTGAACTATTTGTAATTTTCTACTATATTTTATACAATCTTTAAGGTATCTTTTTTATATTGTTTTGTAATCTATTACATAATTTTATTTCATGTATATTATTGAAACCTGGTTGAGTGGAGTGCCTTAACTCTGCCAGGCAAAATAAAACTGCTTGCTTATGCTGCTGCTGCTGCTTCTGCTACCACTACGCATCTGAAGTCTGATTAGTGTAACTTGTAGCTATTCGGCGATGTATGCAATGAAGAGGAAAGGAACTGGCCACCCTACCCCATTATCTCCTGGCCTAGTTGTCTCATAAGTGGTGCCTTATGGTATCACTTGTGAGATTCAGACCTGTCTTCGGACAGTTGGCTAAACAACAACACATATGGGCGTGTTGGCTGCGAAGTGGTGTAAGTCACAAAAATTGAAAAATGGACTAACACCACTTATAGTTACTAGACATCCAGTTCTGTGTATCCGACAAGTAATGTGTGTCCATGTTCAATAGTTCGCTCACAAAATAGAGCAGAATGTTATTACACTTAACGAAATTGCTGAGCGCCTTGGCAGTCAAGTGGTGTACGTCCAAGTGCTCCTGCCAGTGTTATCAGCACACAGATTCTGTGCTGTCGCAGCCTGTGGACATTGTTTACTCTGTTGTGTTCCAAACATTCTTATTATTAGGTAAGTGTTGTTCAAGAACAAAATAACGTAGCCTGTGTATGAACCATTCATATTAAGTGCATGTTGCTCACGACTGTAAATAACGTAGTCTGTATGTGAAACAAGTGGGTGATAGGAGACTGTCGCGAGCTTTGAAAAACTATAGAGAAGGCAAACCTCCTGGTGAGGACTTGAAAGGGAGCAAGCCTAATCCACGTAAGATAGACCCAGTTAAAATAGCTATCATTGAACAGCATACAAACAGTTTCCAGTTAGTGACTCACACTTTAGCCGAAATGATAATGTAAACAGGAAGTAATTGAGTCTTCTTCTGAACATGCGAAAGATGTATGATTTGTACAAAAAAGCATACCTTAAGGGCAATACGGAGTTTGTAAAAGAAAGTTACTATTGTCACATTTTTAATACACAATTCAACTTACACTTAAAAAACCGAGAAAATAAGTATACTTGTAAAAATTGTTCTCTTACAAAATAAAGAAAGTGGATACAAATCTCACAGTGGAAGAAAAAGCAACATTGGAGACAACCCATGAACTACATTTAAGGAAAGCTGAGAGCCCGTGAATGTATATGTATGAAGCGTGATTCTTCCAATCGTAATACTGAAATGTACGTGATATCCATGGATATACAGGAGGCCCTTCCATTCCCAATACTGACAGTCAGTGATGCTTACTACAAAAGAAACCTATACGTCTATAACTTTGGCATTAATGACATGAAAAGTAAAACGGGATATTTCTATTGTTGGAATGAAGCTATTGCAGCTCGGGGCTCCCTGGAGATTGCCTCATCCTTGCTTATTCACTTCAAGAAATGTTGTCTTCTAAACCAGCTATAAAGCATATTGTGATTTAGTCCGATTCTTGTACTGGACAGAATCGAAATTTGAATGTAGCCCTCACACTTCTGCGTAATGTTCTGTTCAGTGACAATGACATCGAAACCTTTGAACAAAAATTTTTGGTTTCGAGACATTCATACCTTTCCAACGATGGTGATTTTTGGTGTGTTGAAACTGCCAGTAGAAATAGAACCATTTATGTACCAAAAGATTGGTACAACGTGATGGAGGAAATCCGAAGAACCAATAAGTTTGTGGTTCATGAGATGCAACGTCCAGTTTTTCTGACAATCAAAGGTATTCAACAGTGTCACGGAGAGAAAACAAAATCTGGCTGGAAATGAAAGCGACTGAAAATGCTTCATATCAAGTACAGTAAGACGCATGGAACCTTTATCCTTTATAAAGGAAATCTGAACGAAATAGTTGAGTTCGAGGAGCTTTACTTGAGAAAAGGTCGTGACAGAACTGGGCGACCGTCAATGTGCCCGACTCGGCATCAACTTCAAACGACTTACCCTGATGGAAGATTCATCACAAAAGCAAAGAAAAAAAGATATAAGGGATCTATTGCCGTTTATACCCCCTTGTCACAATTCTTTTTTTCTTGGCTTAAATTCTGATCCTTGAACTGTTTCCGATGACGATGAATAAGTTGATGAAATCATATCAGATGACATCGTATGAATTTTCATTTTGTTCTTTTCAATGTTAATTTTTGTTTGTGTTTCTTAGCAATAAACAACAGTTCTGTTTTCGAGTAGGCTTTCAACTTTTATTCAATCTCATTTCCTTTTCCAATTTACTTTTGTTTCAATTAGGGGAACGCTATTATTTTTTTCAAGATCATGACTTTGAAAAGTTCACTTTTGAGGTAGTTAAAACAGCTGCAAGATAGATTTATAACTTCTAATTGAAAGTATGTATGTTCCACTTATTGCCAAGTCATTATTTACTCAAGACATAATACAATTCTGAATTTATAATGAATTGCGAACTTTAAATTTGCTCTCCTGAAAACATAGCAGTTTGGACGTACACCACTTGGCAGCTAACCCGCCCATATAGTTCATAATAGACGCGGCACATTAAATTATGACTTGCACGTAGATGCCTCTACTGTACATTGATTTATCTTCGTGGACTACAATTATAAAGGTTAATAAAATGTTGGTAGAATGAAAATTTTTACACTATATTTTAAAATAATTTCTTGTGCCATACAGTTTATATTGGCAGATAAATTTTTGTAGGCACTTATTTATTATGTTGGTATATTGACGTGTGCACAAACTTGCAAACGAGGATTTAACTTGAGGTTATTATTGGATTCGTTATCAGCAACATTTCTACTCTTTACAAAAGCAGAGAGGTTCGATCTATTTCACATTCTCTTTAATCTTCTAGTCTTACAATTGATCCAATAATGTTGCATCACAATCTCACCAAATTTTGACATCCTCTATAATTTTAAGGAGCCTTGATATAAGGCCTTTAACTTTTCCGTTGATTTTTTTCATAGTATTATGCCCTTCATGTTTTATATTTCCTTTTACTTTTGAGTTACAGCGTTTAAGTGTGTCTTTTAATTATAATCTGTAATTTTTCTAAAGAGAAAAAGAGGCAATAAAAATCCTTGGCATGAATAGCTTCGGGAAGAAAATTACGCTTAAAGTACAATATTGTAGACTTATGAGGCCTCAGGAAGCACAGAAAGCTCCAGATAAAATTATCGACAAGTTATTTCTCACTTCACCAAATTCCTTGTTTCGCTTGTGTCTCCATTTCCATTGAGACTTTAGACATCTCTGCGGAACAACGCCTCGTGAGATTGCAAAGGTAACTGACGGACAAATCATGAGGCAAAATAAAAAAAAAGATGTATCAGTGTAAACACAGTAAGTATATTGTCTGAAAATTTATCCACTGTGAATGATACTTTAAGTATTTCTTTATTCAGAGTGTAAACACTAAGGCTGGTATTCATAGTCGACACTTTCGATTAAAGTGTCCTTTGGAAGACGCAAAGTTTCACTTTTCCGTTGCACAGTCGACACTTTGGTGCAAAGGAATACTTCGGATGAAAGTGTAGTTCCGACCACACTTTGAGCCGAAAGTGACACTTTGTAGAAAAATGGCGGACGTCCTGGAAGTTGTCGATTATTAGAACGTGCGGAAGAGGTGGCACAATGTGGACAATGTACAAAAGCGCTACATTACAGATAGGCCTAAAGACAATCCCGTGGAATTTTATAATGATATAGAATTTAAAAAAACGGTTCCAATCTGATAAAGAAACTTATTGAGATTGCTTATATTTTCGATGACTGATTGACAAAAACGAATAATAGAGGTTTGCCAGTGCCTCCAATAATACAGTTATTGACTGCATTAAAATTCTATGCTACAGATATGTACCATACATTAATATATATGTAATATTATAGTTAAGATATTTCTGTAGTAACATTCGTATATTTATAACCTCAATTCGATGAAGTGATATGTAGGTAGATATGCCTATATAACCTATTTTTTATTACTGAAACGAATTTTTTAACTTAAATAATATTAAACTAACTTCAATCTAATGTAGGCATAACTATCTTAAATTAGCATTGAAAGACCTCACGTGCCTGCCTTCTAAGCAGATTCCATAATTATATTGGGTTTAAAATAATTTTGATTTTTGTTGACTACCTGTATTTTGAGATAAGATTTATCTTGATATTGATATAATCATTACTGTTTTGATACCGGTAATATATATTGTCACGCCGGTAAGCAATACATCTACTGTCTCGGTAGTTCATGTGCAGTCATAACCTCACCATGAAAAGAGATCTCATAGTATTAGGCCTATTTTGTTATGCATTGTAGAAACATTTGGCATTCAAAATATTCCTGAAGAGCAGGCAATAATGGAAACGAGAGAAAGTAGTAGTAATAATAATAATAATAATAATAATAATAATAATAATAGTAATAATAATAGCAGTAGTAATGTGTTTATTTCATTCTTTTTTTACTTCTTTTCACTATTCACGAAAAAGACAAAAATGAAAATAAAGGAAATAACACGATATATCAATGAAGGAGATACGTATAAAACCTAACTTAACGATATACTGTATATATATATATATATATATATATATATATATATATATATATATATATATACAAAACTTAACCTACTCAATCCAACTCAACCTAACTATATAAACTAATAGAAACTATGTACAAAATCTAACCGAACTATATAAATCAGTGGAACGGATACATACAAAATTAAACTTAGCGACATAAATCACTGAAAAAGATATGTACAGAACCTAATCTAACTATATAAATTAATGGATCAGCTATGTACTGTACAAAACCTAACCTAATTTCACCAGTAGTATCATTAACTATTTAATAAAATGTCATATATCTGAACTGACTGAAATAATCTAAACTATCTTCAACAAAAACTAGAAACTGAAATAAAACAACTTTAAATATATATTTTCTTTCTCGCGCGATCAATTAGGCTCCCAATTCAAATCACAAGCATTGTAATTTGTAGGTTATACGTCATTAATTTGTTATTGTTTGTTCACTTGTTTTGAAAGGCATTGTGGGACTTCTGTTACCAATCAAATTGTGACACTTTGTGAAATGCACTTCTTCAATCGTCTATGAATACCACTAATATGAAAGAGCCACTTTCGTCAAAAGTGTCACTTTGCAAAGTGGTGATATAAAGTGTCGACTATGAATACCAGCCTAAGTAACTTGACTTTAGGGACTTCTGAAGTTTGATAAAGTAATCGAAACTCAGATCGCCATGAAATCCCTCCAAGACTCAATTTATTGTGTGTGGCACGTCTCATCTGTGTGACGTGCACGCTAATCTGTGTTTAATAATTCAGCCACTGGTGTCGTCACTAATATTTACAGCGAGGGTCGCGTACAGCAATTTAAACTTCACTTAGTTTAACCTAGAAAAATAACCTACATATATTGTTAATATTACTTTCCAAGACATATAAATTAATACAGTGTGACACAGACGTCAGTTGACAAATGGAA
This sequence comes from Periplaneta americana, assembly GCF_040183065.1. NCBI lineage: Eukaryota > Metazoa > Arthropoda > Insecta > Blattodea > Blattidae > Periplaneta > Periplaneta americana. Next base: position 68,941,087 of record NC_091125.1, read on the forward strand.
AACATTAATAATTGTAAAATTGAAATAATTATTGTACAAAGCAACATAATGAAGTGTTCGCTCCAAAAGTCCGTAATCTGAGTAGTCTTTTTCATTTGTACTGTTAGGTTGACAGTATATATTTCCCTTTTATATCGCTAGAATTCTCCACCTTTTGTCTCTTTATCAGTTTTCTTGAATTAGTTTCTGTGGAGTACGTAAAATGAATGCAGTACATAAATTGAAGCAGGACATGGTGCGGTAAACAACAATGCTACAGTTTATGTTTTATTTTGTTTATTGTGTGAGTTATTATGTATTTTCAGTAGAGTAAGAGTTGAAGATAACATTGTTTATTGTTTTCAGTTGTGATATTGATATTCGTTGAAAGTTGAAGAGTTTATGTTGACTCCAAAATAGCAAGTGGAGATAGTAATGCTCTATGAGGACAGTCACAGGACAACAAGAGAAGCTGCAGACTAATTTCATCGTCGTTATTCTGACATTGCAAAACCATCACATGTAGCCAAATTATTGCATAAATTTAAACAACTTTCAGTGTACTCGACAAGAAAAAAATTGGTCGTCTCAAATCTGCTACTGACGCACAGCATTCAATAGACGTTATTGCGAGGATGACGGCCAGCCCTAAAAGACCAGGGCGCTATTTGTGGCTCGAGAAAGTGATATCAGTAGAGAATTTGTTCGCAAAATATTGAAATCTGCATTTTTCACCTCAATAGATTACAGCATTTACACACAATGCAAGAAGAGGATTCACTCAAGAGACGAACGTATTCCAACTGGATCACACAGCGTTTACGTACTGATCGATCCTTCTTTCAGCATGTTCTGTTCAGTGACGAATGCTTATTTTTTCTGGATGGGCACGCTCATACACAAAATGCACGATAGCCTACTGTTCCAAAGAAAACCCAAGACGGATGCATGAAGCTAACAACACTGGTACTCCTGAAGTTATGGTGTGGTGTGGAATACGCCTACTACGTGATATGGTTGTGAGACCATATTTCTTTGATGGAAATGTAAACCAGCACACATATGGGGAATTGCTGTACATCACTGTAATGGAGTTCCTGTATAATTTGCCACTGAACAAACGGATAAGAATGTGGTTTCAACAAGATGAGGCTCTAACAGTTCGCCAGAAACTAAATAAGATGTTCGGTGTGCACTGAGCTGGACGAGATGGACCTCACCAGACCTCACACTCCTTGATTTCTTTCTATGATAATTTGTGAATCAGAACGTTTTTTTTTTCAGGAAGAGCCTACACCTAAAGATGACTTGAAACAAGGGATCACACATGTTATCCAGCACATCCCACCTGCAACACAACACTTTTAAGCATGATAAAAGAATGTCAGGATCGAGTGAGGCACTGTCGTCAAGTAAATGGAGCACATTTGCGGTAGTGAACATACTATACAATTGTATTTCCAATTAGGGTAATGTTTCCCATTTGTCAACGTACTTCTGTGTCACACGGTATCTAATTGAAAGTGACTTCAAGAAAAACTGCTTCTCTCTGTCACTTTATCTCCTATCAATAATTGTCTATCGTCTCCCTCTTCCTCTCCCACTAATCCCCTCACCTCACCCTCCCCGTCCCTTTTTCTCTTTCTCTCTCTTGCGTAGTCTGTCTATTCGGTAGATAGAGAATTCATCTACGAGTATTTGTCCTCTCTGTGCACCAACCTACCTTTCCATTTGTCTATCCGTCTGCCCGCTCGTCAATCCATACATCCGATCTTCCATCCACTCACCAGTCCGTCCATCCATTCATCCATCCATCCATCCATCCATCCATCTATCCATCCATCTATCCATCCCCCTATCTACCTACTTACTTATCTAACGTTCTAATCTAATACAACGTAATCCATTTTTCTAACCTAGTCTATAAAATGTACTATAATACTGTATAATATATTTCTAAACTAACCTTTCTATCCAATTTATCTAATCTAACTTTCTTATCCCATCTATCTAATTTAATATAATCAAATCTACACATCTAATCAAACATGGCCTATTTATCCGTCTAACCATTCATCCATCCATCTACCTAATCTATCTACTGTCTACCTACCTATCTATACCTACCTGCCTGTATACCTATCCAATCTATCTGTCTACCCACTCTATCTACCTATGTACTATCTACCTACCCACATACCTACTTATCGGTGCACGTGAATTGATGCGGAGACGAAAATAAATGTCCGAGATGAGTGCCACGATTTTCTAGGCAGCATCCGAATTGCGTGCCATCACATACGCAACATTACCGTTTCAATTGTTTACACTTATGACTGATAGATACAGCTTCACAAGAAGCTAAGATTGGTAGGCCCGTGATTAAAAACAGCTACATATATTTTGCTTCTTGAACCTTGGGCAGACATTTATAGGTACCTTTTGATAAACTGAAGTGTTATTTTTTTCTTTTATCATTAATTGCAATTTCTCTTCAATCAGTTTCTGTTCTCTTCAACACTTCTACCTTCCCTTACTATTAATTAGTGTCTTTGGAAGTAAAATTTTAAACCATCAATAACAAAAAATGGTTTCTTAATTTTTCACTCATCATGGTAGTAACAATTGGCTATACGATTGAATCTCCCTCTGGAGTTGAATGCATCTAAATATAAGTTTTCAGTAGGTACTGTTACTACAATAAATATGTAGATCATTTAAAACTATTAACAAATAGTTTGTTTCACTCAACCTGTCGTGTTCCATTACTGAAGAGACGCAGCTGACTTGATTATGTACTTACAGTATATGTTTGAGAGTTTACTTCAAATTAATTTTTTTCTACTTCAGGGGAATCGACCTTTCCCTTATCAGAGTCGTCCACAAATGCAATTGAAGTGTGTCTTGAAAAATCCCCGCATGCCATTCATTGTTTACCTTTTGGATCTGTAATGATCCCGCATAGAATAATTCGAGTGCGACCCTACTACTTAACTGCCTACTAAATCTATCTACTTACCTATCTAATCTACCTGCATACCTAACCTTCCTCCAACCTACTTATCTAACTACCTACCTATCTATAGACCCATATGCTGTCTATTTCTTTCTATCTTACACATCTTTCTGTTTCTTGCGACCATTTAATTCCATAGTAGCATTTTTATTTAAATAACTTCGCACTCTGGCTACTAAAGTGTCGTAACTCAAAATATTTTATTTTTTAGTAAATAACATTTTAATATTAATCATTAGTCTTCCGGAGCTTTAAAGCTTTCCAAATTAATTAGGATTTCTTCCAATTCATCCATTGTTATGATAGACTTGTCATATCGCACCCTGGATTCATTAATTAATTATTAATATTAAAATGTTAGTTATTGAAAAATCAAGTATTTTGAGTTATGGCACTATAGAATTCTGGGTGCGAATTGTTGAGTCTGTGTATAATTAATACAATACAATATCAATCAATGCATTGCCAAATTCTATGTAGCATTCTTAGCAACCACAGAGTCTTTTAAAACAGTACAAAGATGTAACAATAATGTAGGGAAACTGGAGTAAAAATGACAAAAAAAACTGGATATACATAAATCGCATAAGATCTTCCAGAAATCAAAGTCAGTTCATTCAGAATCTTGTCAGCTTCCTGATCTGTCTATTATTTGAGCTTATATTTAGTACATGAGATGATATTCTTTCCCAACGGCTGACACTTCGACTTTTGATCACTAACATCAGTCATGCCCATTATTAAAGAATAGCTCACTCAACTTCACCTACTACTTGCAGTAACTGTTACTCTTCTTCACGTTATTTATGCTCTCTTTAGTAACCTATCCTTTAAAATGCTGTTATCTCGAATTTGTGAACTATTGTAACTTAGTTTAAGGGCTTAGGAAGCAGGTTAAAATGGACAGAATATTGAGGTAGCTATATTAAAGGAAATTAAAGCATTAGAGTTATGTTACATATTAGGGCCTATTCTGTATTAAACGTAATCTATTCTTTAATGGTTAAGGAATCTTTTTGAATGCAGTGATGCACGACTATCAATAATAGCATATTCTGTTTGCGGAAAGAGAAATATGCATTTCTTGAATTTTATTTTCATGGTTGACAGAAAAACGTCTTCCAAAGAATGTACACTTGGTCCAATTTTGAAAGAAGGTTTTTCTGGTTTTTATAAGAAGTTAGATAAAAAGCTTTAAACCACCTAATTTCTTTTTGTTTCACACATTATTTTCATGGACAAAAAATTCTCTACGTTTTGTTGTAAGGAGAACAAGAATAGAAATAGGCTCGGTGCTCATTCAGATTTGAGACTTACAACACAAGATGATGAACCGGATGTGGAAGAATGTGTTCGAGACGAAAAGAGGCACTATTCATCTCGTCACATTGTTGAGTGCTGCATATGTAACCTATTTTATTCTTTTCCTATGTAAATCATTGTCACTTGTATATTATACTCTGCATTTTATTTACAAAGAGCTACATCACATTTTCTTCAAAAAATTTGCTTTGTAATATTTAAGTAACTACCGAAGGCCTCTGTACAGAGAGACCCAAAAAAAATGTATACACACTTGAAAGCGCAAAATGTCTGAGTAAACATTTTATTACTAAGTTGATACACACATCAAGGGATGGCTGTGAGACATGTTTAACAACTACTATCACAACAAGTGTTCGAAGTGCTGCCCATTAGTATCCAGACACTTCTAGGTGTAACATTAATCAATGTGTCCATTGTGTTATGATTGCACACGCCATCTCAATTATCTTCTTGTAGCTCTAATGGGTAGTTTTCTGTGGTACATCACATCGTTTAGGGTCCCTCACAAGCAAAATTTGAGTAAAATTAATCGGGTGAACGTGGAGGGCACTTAACATTACCTCTTCATCTTATCCATTGGGCTGGTATTGTCTTGGTGATAGTGTGGCGGTGCGCCATCTTGTTGAAGAAAAGCACTCATTCCCGTAGCGAGCACGAATGACAGATAAAATGGATGTACGAAGTATGTTGAGGTACACAAGGCCAGTAACTGTTCCTTTAAAAAAAATAAACAATGATTCAGTTACGCCCATGGATGACAGTCCACACTTGATATTGAGACCATGTCTCAAAGCTACATTTTCAGCTGAAGTGAACTGGATTGTTCACTATCGTTTGTTTGTTCCCCGGCCACTAATTTCAAGCAACTAACCTACCTACATGGGTTAGCACTTTTGCAATGACATAAGTCTGAAAGGAGGCTTCAAAGAACATCCATTCTCGATCTCAAATGGTTCCAAATGTCCTCCTCTACCACACCACGAACTTTTTTTACAAAAAATTTTAAACATGGACACAGTTACCAGGCAAAAAAAAAAAGTTTTAATTTCAAGCAACTTGTCTGCTTGTTAGTACTTTTACAATGACGTAGCTCTGAAAGGACGCTTCGGCGGACATGCATCCTATCTCAAGCGGCTCCAAATGTCCTGCCCTACAACTCCACGAAGATTTTTGTATATTTTAAAACACCCTGTATAGAAGTGATTTTCAGCTAGGATATATAATTTTAGATTTTGAAATAGCAGTACATAATACTGTTCATCGCGTATTTCCTTATTACGAAATTCGTGATTGCTGGTTTCATCTAGGACAGTCTTGACATTGCAAAATGGAAGATTGCTGTTTACGCACTAAATATCAAAATCGCAAATCAGAAGCCGGTTAGTGCTTGAAATTGTTTTATGGTTTACCATTTCGAAGTGTCGAATGCATTCTGTAGTCTTGTTAGTGCGGCCCTCCAATACCCAAGACTGATAGAATTTAGTGACTATATTTCGAGTGTATACATGGACGTTGATTCTAATTCCCCTACCCCCTCTTATGTGGGTTGCACCATCCCCTGTAATCGATTTACCACTGACAGCAATGGTCCCGAAGTTACCACTGACATATCAAGAGCTTATTTCAGAACAAGCATCCATCCATCTATGTACTTCGTGAAAGGTTGATAGAATTTCAAGCAGAGACATACAATGTATATGTAGCTTATGTGCAAATGAATAGAAGCCCAAAACTCCCACTAGAACGTCAGATTCTACTGGACAATTTGAAGAGTTATAGGATCACGTCATCACTCGAGAACAATATATCAAACGGATCTCTTTTAAGCTCCTGCCACAGAGAGACATGTGAATCCTGCATTGCCACGTTTCAGTCCCAATGTGAGTATTTGCTCTTTTGACATTTCCTCCAATTTAAAGAATCTCGCTCCTTTATCTCATCGCTTTTTCTCCTTTCACGTATCTATAAATATTGTTTTGCTCTCATGTCCGCTAGCGAAGATTATTGTATTTTAAACAGCTGCCTTATAATGGTTTATCAGAGTAAATAATACAATTATTGAATACGATGGATTGTAATTTTGCAAATTAGCTATCTGAATTATCTGTAATATTTGTCAATGGTAAATACAGTGACAAATAAATATATAAATATAAATATTAGCGAGTAACAGCGGAGTTTTGTTTTATGTAATGAATAAAATATTGCACATACCTATAGCCCTAATAATAATACGAGGCACGATAGCCCATGAAGGACCATGACCGACCAGCCAGCTGCTGGCCTCACGTCCATATGACGAAGCACAGGTGGACGATCATCCAACCAAATTGGAGGTAGCGTGTGGTTAGCACGATGATCCCTCCAGACGTTATAGATGGCTTTCGTAACCGGATTTCGCTACCTATAGTAGCTCCCCAAGAGTATCATGATGCTGAGTGAACGCCGAAATTTCATGGGAAAATTTATTTTCCCATGAGAAATAGCCCTAATACAATTTTGAACTACATATAAGAACGGTAATTGTTACTGTCACGGATTCACAGAATCTCTAAACTGATTGTGAAAATCAGATAATTAGGCTTACTTATTATGCAGAGCTCCCCAGAATAGTTACGAAGTTTTGCAAGGTTATTAAATTGTTTCTGACTTTATGCTATGGCTTTACGGTTAAGATTGAGTTTATTTTACAAAAGAAAGAGTGTTTATACCTTTTAGGCTTAGTTTTTTCTTAGAAAATTCACGATTTGAGGCGTAATTATATAGATATTATTCTTTTACAGATAAGTGGAACATTTATTTTGCTCTGTTTACGTAACGGCTAGGCATACTAGCAAAATTTAAATGTGACAGTTTTCTTTCTTCACATGCATATGTTCAATTAGTCTGAATAAGTTTTCTATTTCAGGTTAACTATGTAAATAATCATTCATTTATCTCACAAATAAGTTTTTGGAGACATATGTGGTATTTGTGGACTTAGAAAAGGCGTTTGACAGAGTGGATTAGAATAAACTTATTGTGGGGATCCTGAAGAAAATTGGCGTGGATTGGAAAACGAGGAAGCTGTTCAGTAACCTTTATATGAAACAACGAGTAAAAGTCAGGATAGGAGAAGAAATGTCAGAAGGAAGTAAAATAGGGAGAGGAGCACGATAAGGATGTCTTTATCACCTACCCTGTTCAACATCTACTTGGACGATTTAGTGAAGAACTGTTTTCAGAATATGGGAGGAGTCATAGTACTGCTTAGGAGGAAGAAGAGTAAAGTGTATAAGATTTGCTGATGTTATGGCGTTGTTAGCAGAAGAGGAGCTGATACTAAGGGATATGCTACTGGCTAAATGACAGCTGTGAGCAGTATGGGATCAAGATAAATGCAAACAAGGCGAAGACTATGGTCATAGGAAGAAAAATAAAAGAAGGTAAACTTGCGAATTCTAAGTGAGGCAGTAGAGCAAGTGGACAGCTTCAAATACTTGGGGTGTACTATAAGCAATAACATGAGCAGCTGCCAAGAAGTCAAAAGGAGAATAGCAATGGCAAAGGAAGCTTTTAGTAGGAAAAGGAGCATTTTCTGCGGTCCTCCCAAGAAAGAATTAAAGAAGAGACTAGTGAAGTACTTTGTGTGGAGTGTAGCATTGTATGGGGTAGAAACATGGACATTACGACGTAGTGAAGAGAAAAGACTAGAAGCATTTGAAATGTGGTTATGGAGAAGGATGGAACGTGTGAAGTGGACAGTCATAATAAGAAACGAAACTGTGTTGGAAAGAGTGAGTGAAGAAAGAATGATGTTGAAACTGATCAGAAAGAGGAAAAGGATTTCGCTGGGTCACTGGTTGAGAAGAAACTGCCTTCTGAAGGATGCACTGGAAAGAATGGCGGACGGGAGAAGAGTTCGGGGCAGAAGAAGATATCAGGTGATAGACGACATTAAGATATATGGATCATATGAGGAGACAAAGAGGAAGGCTGAAAATAGGAAATACTAGAGAATGCTGGGTTTGCAGTGAAAGACCTGGCCTTGGCCAGAAGACTATGAATGAATGAATGAATTAATTAATTAATTAATGAATTAATGAATTGTCTATACCTGTGGTTCCCAGTTAGCGATGACCTGTGGACCACCAGTTCTATAAAAACGCCATCGACCTCTTACCGTTGAAGATTTTGATATACAAATGTGCTAAAAAATATGTACACACTTTCACAGACTCTCAAGTTTAACTGAACTACTGGGGGAATGTGTAGTGTGTTATTCTATTGAAAGATAATGCAAGTCGCATAAATGCAAGAGACAAGAATGCAATCGGTAGGACAGTAAAGAAATATGACTGCATGTTTGTCATTCAAGAAAAGTTATAAGAAGAGAAGGAAATTTGGAGCGAAATGATTTTCCCTAACAAAGCACAATTTAAGCTAAATGGTAGAGTGAATCACCATTCCTTTCAGTGCATCCTTCAATAGGCAGTTTCTTCTCAGCCAGTGACCCAATCAATTCCCTTTCCTCTTCCTGAACAGTTTCAGCATCATTTTTTCTTCACCCACTCTTTCCAACACAGCTTCATTTCTTATTTTGTCTGTCCATTTCACAAGTTCCATTCTTCTCCAAATCCACATTTCAAATACTTCTATTCGCTTCTTTTCACTTCGTCGTAATGTCCATGTTTCTACCCCATTCTATTAAAAACTCCCTTGGCCATTGCTATCCTCCTCTTGACTTCAGATTTCTGGATCATATGCGGAGACTAAGAGGAAAGCAGAAAATAGGAAAGATTGGAGAATGCTGGGTTTGCCCTTGGGCAGAACACTATGATTGATTACAATTAATTAATCAATCATAGTGTTCCTCTAATGATGAGTAAAAATCACAATCGTACGGATAGTACTTATCGAGTAAAACAGTGTTAAGATTTTGGGAAAAATTATTTTCTTTTAATAAAGTCATTTGGGACTAATATGGTACTGAAATTTTCTATTGCACTCTACCCAAGGAGTCGCCCTCGGTAGCGTAGTTGGATGTAGCGCTGGCCTTGTATGCTCGAGGTTGCGGGTTCGATCCCGGCCGAGGTCGATGGCATTTAAGTGTTTTTAAATGTGACAGGTTCATGTCAGTAGATTTACTGGCATGTAAAAGAACTCCTGCGGGACAAAATTCCTGCACATTGGCGACGCTGATATAACTTCTGCAGTTGCGAGCGTCGTTACATAAACCATAATTTTTTTCTACCCAAGGATGAGCTGTTAAAATCTGCATAGTTATATTACGTCCACTCTGTATATCAGGCCTGGGCGTTATTAAATTGATTGAGTCATTGCAGACCAGCCCTAAACTCCCCACTCCACCTTCCCCGGCTGAGAGAATAATGTTTGAATGTTCGAGCAGGCAGATCTGTGACGGGTTGTATCAGGCGTCATCATAGCTTTTACGAACTTTCGGCTCTCGCAGGTCGCCTAAAATCTGCCAACGACGCACAGAGCTTTACTGCGCGTTTGTTTATAAGGCGGCGTAAGCTAAAAAGATATGGGCAAGGGTTTCTCCGTTCCTTTCACTTCCCTCTTATACCCAGGGCTGCTGTACAGTTAGACAAACGGTTTTAGCTTAAGTCTTCTTCGATTATTTTGTGTGAAATGTTATTCCCGCGCCATTGTGTTCATCTATTCGCCTATAAAGAAATTTCGTGGCTTAAAAGGAAAGTTAAATAAAGAATTTTATTACAGATGTAGCACATAACTGGATCCTTTTGACTTGTTCCATTCGTTTCAGTGTTCGTTGTGTATGTAGCTACACTAGACATTTACAAATTACGGGACAGCGCTGCCATGTAACCAACCTAAAACCGCATATGAATTGAGGTTTAGACTGAGGTATATAATAAATTTTCCATGTGGGGGAGATTACTCTTTATATCGAGTTAGGAAGCTACTGCTACTGGCTTTCTCTGAAATGCTAACTTTGAAAGCCTGGGTTCAGAGAGATCATTCAAGTTACACTGATGGGGGTGAGGGAAATTTATTACGGTGTGTGAGAACCATGTAAATGGCTTGAAATAAAAAGTCTAAAAACTTTCTATATTTGACAGAGAAGACTACTCGTACTTCTAAAAAGCAAAGAAAACCCGGTTGTGAAGAATTGTTGGTCTTCCCTCCATTTTCAACTGAAGTTGTGTCAAATGTGAACCCCCGATTGCTTCTTTTCCTTTTTGTCCAACTTGAGTTCATTGACATTCTCTCATTTTTATATCCTCTCCTATTTCTAAGTTTAGACGTATCATCTGCTTTCTTAGTTGGTTATTTTACGACGCTTTATCAACTGCTCTGACTATCTAGCGTCTGAGTGAGATGAAGGTGATAATGCTAGCGTGATGAGTCCAAGATCCAACGCCGAAAGTTACCAGCATTTGCTCTTAATGGGTTGAGGGAAACCCCTGGAAAAACCTCAACCAGGTAACTTGTTCTAACCAGGATTTGAACTCTGGCCCACTCGTTTCACGGTCAGGCAGGCTAATTGTTACTCCACAGGGTGGACTATTTATTTTTTTAGTTGGTTATTTAACGACGCTGTATCAACTACGAGATTATTTAGCGTCGATGAGATAGCGAGATGGTATTTGGCGAGATGAGGCCGAGGATTCGCCATAGATTACCTAGCATTCACCTTACGGTTGGGGGAACCTCGGAAAAAACCCAACCAGGTAATCAGCCCAAGCGGAGATCGAACCCGCGCCCGAGCGGGCCATAGATTACCTAGCATTCACCTTACAGTTGGGGAAAACCTCGGAAAAAACCCAACCCGCGCCCGAGCGCAACTTCAGACCGGCAGGCAAGCGCCTTAACCGACTGAGCCACGCCAGTGGCACTATCTATTTTGTTCTCAAGCCAATATTTCCTTTCAGTTTACAATACGAGTAAACTTTAAGAGCTCTATCAAAAGATGATATCCTAGCATTCTTAAGACATATTCTCACCAAATTTATAATTGGTGGGGGCGCGTCGCGGTTAAGGCGGAAGGTTGTGGGTTCGATTCCCGATGGGTTCATTGGTTTTTCCGCTGATCTAATCTTCCATCCGCACTATGGCCTTGGGATCTTCTCAGCTTCTAACAGAAATGTGTACCAGGGGCATTTTCTTTGTGGTAAAGGCGGCGGACATGTTGGGCTGACATCCCTACTGCCATTAAATGCTGATCGTCTGTAAAGATGTGAACCTTAACCTCTCGTCACCCTCTGGCCCGGTTCGACGTGTCATGGGGTTGACTTTACATTTAATCTTCTGTTAGCAAGAAAATTCTGTACCCTTCGTTACACTTATAAGGTTATATCATGTTGAAGGATTATGAAGAATTTCATTTTCGTGAATTACATTTTTGTGGAATTAAAATAGGTATCTAGAAAACTCGTAAGCTGGAAAATCATGCATAGTACGAAAACTTATTTGCTCGTAAGACTCAGAATTAAAATGACCGGAATGCTATTAAAGGAAAACAATTTTAATTTTCTAAGAATAATAAAATTATACTGCTTTAGTATTGCCGCTACCAACATTAACGTCACTGCTGTCTTTATTGTTAGTACAACTACCAACACTATAATCATTAACACTACTATTGCTGCTATCACCAATATTACTACTACTATTGTTGTTCCTAATACTATCACTATCGTTAAATCGTCATTGGTGGCTACCATGGATCAGAGGTTCATGGGTTCAAAATGTGGTCGAGGTCGATAGAATTTAAATAGCGATAAAATCCTTAGCATAGTTTCCTCTGGGAGGGAAGTAAACTGTGAGTCCCTTCTCATAGATTTACAGCACGTAAAAGTACCCTATCCTTGATAGACAGTTCAAGGCAAAATTTGTCCCCATAATTATCTGACCCAATTTAAATTTCGATTCCGAGTAACTCTGAAGATGAAAGCAGCATTAAATAGCATACTACTACTACTACTACTACTACTACTACTACTACTACTACTACTACTGCCACTACTAGTATTACTACTACTACTACTACTACTACTACTACTACTATAATTTCTACTATTACCACTACTATTACTACTTCTACTATTACCACTACTATTACTACTTCTACTGCTATCACTAGAGCCTACTGCCAAAACTATCAATTGTACTATCGAAATCATTAATGCTGTTACTGCTGCTTCTACTATTACTCCTGCTGCTAATATTAATATTACTACCAAAACTACTCATTTTACTATTGAAATCACTAATGCTGCTATTGCTACTACTATAAAACTACTAGTCTTGCTATTATTATCACACTACTGTTAGTAAAACTATCAATATTATTACCATTACTAATATTAATAACACTATGCTACTACAGTTATCAGTACTACTACTGCTACTAAACAATTAAAATGTAGACCGAGTGTCCTTACTGGGGAATTTGAGGCTGTGAGAAAGAATTTATGTGACCTCCAAGCGTGTTGCTCAGTTGGTAGAGCAGCTGGCTACGGACTGGAAGGTCCGGGGTTCGATCCCAGGTGGTGACAGGATTTTTTCTCGTTGCCAAACTTTCAGAACGGCCCCAAGGTTCACTCAGCCTTCTATAAAATTGAGTACCGGGTCTTTCCCGGGGGTAAAAGGCGGTCAGAGCGTGGTGCCGACCACACCACCTCATTCTAGTGCCGAGGTCATGGAAAGCATGGGGCTCTACCTCTATGCCCCCCAAGTGCCTTCATGGCATGTTACGGGGATACCTTTACCTTTTACCAAGCGTGTTGGCCACTTCAATCAGTTCGATTTTCACCGCTCCATTTGAAGGAACTTAAGAGAATATTGTGAAGTGAAAAGGCCGAAAATGGACGTAAGATAGTAGCTACAACCAGTAGTACCTAACACAGCTTCTTCTATCACTGTTACAACTGCAAATACTAGTCTAATAAGTTAATACTATAATACGTGTCTTCTGTAAAGCAAAGTGCTTCAACAGCATATCCATCTCATCTGTATTGTTCACGTTTTTCTACGGTTTCCCAGTTCACTCGTTTTTTACATTCTTTCTGCTCGTCATCTCGGATCTCTCTCATTCTCTGAAACTCTTGGATTTCACTACGAACTTTCACGTAGTGTTGAACCTACTTATATTTCAGTCTACTGATTTCTGTGTCTACAGACTCTTTCCTTGTTCTTCATTAAGAATGCTCTCTGCTGTAACTGGCAATACCATTATAGAAGCGTTGGGCTGGAATATTAGTTTTCGTAAGGAAATGAATTCGCTGTCTTCTATCGTTGGTCGTGATTGCCCAAGAGTGCTCAACAGAAAAACGTCCCCATTGTGCGACGCATTGGGAAGGTATTGTGATGCAAATAAAAATCTTATCGCGAAATTAAAACAGGTCGAGAATTTCAGCAAAATCGACACCGAAAGATACAGTCTTTAGTACTTCCAAACTGCAGGCAAGATATCGATAGTATTAAGTATTTTACAATTAGCTTGTCCACAGATTAAAAGAGGTTTCATCTGAATAATAACTGTGTTACTTTCGAAGCATACTGCACAAAAAAACAGGTGCCTAGCTGAACTTATATGCTGCATATCTTTACGTAGAACTACGTGTGAGTGCGGAGAAAAGGGGGCGACAAGAAGAACAAGTGGAATACAAGGATAAAGATATGATTATAATTTTTACACCTTGTAGAATTACTGCACACATTTTGACAAGTCGTGTGTATACAATAGGAAGAAAGATTAAGAATTTTAAAATTAAAGGCACTTTCAATAACGGTGATAGTGATTTACTTACTTACTTATTTATTTATTTATTTATTTATTTATTTATTTATTTATTTATTTATTTATTTATTTATTTATTTATTTATTTATTTATTTATTTATTCATTCATTCATTTATTCATTCATTCATTTATTTATTCATTTCTTCATTTATTTATTTATTTATTTATTTATTTAATTAATTTAATTTATTTATTTATTTTATAGGTATGTTTAAACAGTTAGGGGTTAATATCCTTAATGGTACGGGTGTAAGCACTGATGTAGCTACAGGAACTCGTGACTCTGTTTGTTTTATACATTTAATTAGGTCATATTATATATTTTGTACAAATGTGAAACCAGAGACAAACCTTGTCTGGCTTATTTTTAAATAATATCAATTTAGACTATTACAAAGTATTATCAGTTGACCTATATTTCGCGAACCAATCAGGCTTAGCAGTGTTAATTAAAATTAACAAAACTGATAATTCTCGAAGTCGTATTGTCATGTAATTTTTAAGTTTCTAATATTACTAATTTTATTATAATTGAATAGCTGCCCAGAACAAGGTTGTAACCCTCATTTCTTACAAGTTGACTTTTTCGTGGATCCATGCCTAATGATGTGCTGTGGGTAATGTTTGTACTTGTATTAAAATCAGCACACGTGTCTGATTGTTAATCTTGCTCTAAAAAACAAATGTGCGTACAGTACAAAGTGTTTTTCCCCATTTCCGAAGAATTTCAAACTTGTTGGTTACAACCTTGTTCTGGGCGGCTATTCAGTTATGAATAATACTAGCCGAAAATTGTTATTCTTATGTCCTAATATCATGTAATATATGTCACTACAAAAAGAAATGAAGCTAAACAAAATTATTTTAGCATAAAAAATAGTACATTAAGAAAATTTATGTAGAAAAAAATGCTCTGCATATGAAACACATACTGTAACTTCAGTTAATAAGTGTATTAAGTAGTAGTTTAAAGAGAAAAGCAGTAGAATACATTTATACACGTCCATCTAAATCAATTCACACTGAATTGTTAAGAGTAGTGCAGCACATTAACCATTCACAACATGTAGTTAAGGAGAGAAGTGTTCGAGTTACTGTAGAGTAAATCCTAAATTACCCGGTAATCTACCTAATTGAGGTCCATGATCGACTGTCATAGATGTCCAATTGCATAAATAGATAGAGTTTCTTATTGTTAAATGACAAAATCACTAACGTGGTGGTCTCCTCGACCACAGAATTCTAGTAGATGGAAATTTCAATACCTGTGCTCGGTTGTTTTGACAATATATTCTTCACACATGAGGCCTCATTTTCTGTTCCTGGATTATCGTTTAATAGCTATAGCGCAGTTCTTAGCAGCGGGAGGCGAAGAGCGGTCTGTACTGAATTATGTGAAGTGACTATAGCCACCCAGCAAAACCAACAAATATGAAATCTCCATGGAAACAGATTGCAAGCAGAATCAATCAGGATCATGAGTTAATAGTAGCCATTTACACTAGTCAAACAAACGCACGTCCGTCTGTCCTCCCCGGAGCACAACGGATCGATTTCTGTTGTGGGCACAAAGCTGGGACAGTATTTTATAATTCACCATGATCTTGCGAAAAATACGATGCACATTATCTTACTTAAATCCAGGCGCTTCACAATTTCATTTAACGACATCTATGATTATAGACATTGTTGAACATTTGTGAGACTGACGAAGAACATAACCAAAATAATGAGTTGGAATATTATAACACTATCCTAAAATATGTGTAGAAGGATAAAAGCCAGTCCTCAGCGGTAGCATTCTGGCAACAATTTCAGCGGAGGCGGGTTCGATTCTTGATAGATAACCGAGGTTTCTTTCTAAGCCATGGGTACTGTACTGTATGTACATTCTTTATCTTTTGCTTTCCCCATACTTTCTTAGACTTTGACCTTGTTTCATGCTGATCAGAAAATCCTGCTATCTATAAATGAACGTAATCTTTGTTCATAACCCTCGCAACAGTGGACCAGAAGGTCCAATCTTTTTTAGTCGGTCATTCAACAACGTTTTTTGTCAACTACTGCGTTATTTAGTGTCGATGAGATTTGTGACAATTACCCAACCAGGTAATTAGCCCAAGTGAGAATCGAATCCAGCTCTAGATTGGAAGACAAACGCACTAACTCCTGAGCTAAGCCGGTGGCATCCGCTTAAACAAATGTTTAAGTGTACTTCCGAAATACTCGTATATAAGCTACTTGATTCATGAGTGCTAAACACTACCACCAGAATTTATATTAACACAGTGAAGTAGTCATTACTTGTTTAATAACGTTCATCAGTGATTATATGTGTTAAAAGAATGTATCCAAGAATGATGCTAAATATTTATAAGAAGTTCCGAATTGCACTCTCTTTCGCTCAAATAATACACTGTCTAATGTGTCTGTGTACATGAGTGCAGGTCTCCAACCTCATCATCATCATCATCATCATCATTATTATTATTATTATTATTATTATTATTATTATTATTATTATTATTATTATTATTATTTTTCAAGGTGGATCCAAGATCAGTTCCAATCATACAGAAATTTATAATCTTCTTCTCGGATTCCCCACATCTCTATGTCCAATAGGTCTGTTTTGTATAAATTGTGCTTGTGCCAGTTGCTTTTCTGATCTGCAGTCCTTTCACATCAATTAAAAATATTCAATTCTTCTCTTATTCTTGCGCTACTAATCTCATCTCTTAACGCATATTATCCAGCTGTTATCCTTCAGAACCTCATCTCAGATGTTTCAATCTTCCTTTTGTCGGTAATGTTAAGAGCCCGTTGTTTGTGACGGTCAAGTAGTGAGCTATTCCATCCTGTCCCCTAGTCCCAACATTCCACAGTTGTCACAATCCTGATGACCTTCGAAATTATGCAGTGAAACTGACGGGATTCTTGGAATTCGGAAAAGATGCGGCAACTCTGCCTCCACGTGGATTTGATGGGCACCTGTCAATTCTTCTGAACGAGGGTTGTGATTGGTTACTGACAGGAGAAAACAAGATTTCCGTCACAGCAGGGAAGACATTTATTTATGACAACCAATTAGTAGGGGGCAGTAGAAGGTCTGTCGGCAAAGTCCTTTCTATGAAACTGCACTCCATGAAAAAAAAAAAAAAAAAATAGAGTATACCTGGAAAACAGACAGCGTTTGGGTCGGTTATCGACAAATCGTTTGGGACTGTAATGTTTTGTTGTTGCTAAGTTGTTACCACTTTGTAAATTTCGCCTTATGCAGTAGTAGTATCGAAAACTGTCAACATTCTCGGAATTAAGAAGTATGTGATGCTTTTTCCATACTGGTATCAATCGCACCAACAAGAGACTTAAGTTTTTATATTACATATTTGACAACTACATCGCCGAAGATTCGTCATATTCACCAGACAGTAATATAGTGGACAGGTGAACCTTATGAAAATCCCCGCACTGCTCATGGTCCAGAACCTTTCCACAAACATTTCAATGAACAATTCCATAGGCTGCACCCAAACGTACACACTGTGTTACACGTCATTCTATCAGTGCAACATTAAACCAACTTAAAATTAATTGAATTAAAAAAATTTTCCGCAGCTACCACGTAATAGTGAGAAACAAAAACAAAATCAACTATTAGATCAAGCAGAAAAAGAAGGAAAACTTTTCCTATTACAGTATTTAAAAAACGTTGGTTACCAGGCTATTTGACGAAGGGACGAAACTGACGGAATGAAGAAAGTAATTTTAACTTCAAGTCATTTTAAAGTACTTACTTAAAGCGTAAATATAGCAACATTTTAAATCATACCAGAATTATTCTTTCTCCTGGCAGTCTCAAGTCTGCCTGAAATGAGAAGGAAAATGTTGTAAAGCTCTGTTCCCACGGCGCGTGGCTTGGCGAGTCTGGTCTGAAATTTGTCATATCTCGCGCCGTGGGAATGTAAAGACTCATTATTGCGGAAGGTGACTTGGGGTGGCTCGACCCTCCCGTGAAATGTCGGTAAATGCTCGAACATCAAAGGCTTGTGGATCGACGGATGACAAGCCTGAATGCGGCTCGTGCAGCGGTTTCCATGGTCTGTTGTAGATTGTGTTGCGAGATTGTGAAATTAATCCTATAGATCAGCGGTGGCGAAAATGTAATCGTGCGCCGAGCCACTGTGTAACCTGCAACGTGCAGAGCACCTATGGAGGGAGGCGGACACCCGAAGGGGAAGTGAAGCAACTGTCTGACTTATTAATGGATTTTCATTTTCCTTACGTCAAGCACTTAAATATAATTTTATACAGTACAAGGCTACAAACTAATGTTTAGTACGTGTAACGAAGAAAAAAAAGAACAATAAATTAACAATATCACAACCTAAAATTAACTGTCTTCAGAATGTCTCTGCGACAAAGTTTCAAAATCAGGAATTGTGTCATTGCCAGTCGTATTGATAACGAACGTATTTGTCAGTTGTGATCTAAATTTGGTTTTTACTATTTTAATTGTGGAAAATAATTTTTCACAAACGTAAGTTGTAGCGAACATGACTTCAACAGAGCAAGCGAAAGAACGAAGCTTCGGATATTTATTTTTTGGCAAACATTTGAAAGTTCAACATTTGTCAAGTTCTTACATCTAGCTTTCATTTGACATCACATAGTAAATCAGTGAGTTCAAATTGAAGAACTAACCGCATTATTCGTACATCTGCTGAAAAATGGTCGACGTACAGAGATGATGATGATGATGATGATGATGATGATGATAACAAGAACACTTAACCTTTTAATGTTTCATCAGTAACATGTAGTATAATGCCGTTTTATGTTATACAACCGTTTTCCTCGTAATACTTGTGAACAAATCATACATTTAATATTCTCATCATATTGACAGCAAAAAAATGCGTCCTCCCATCCTACTTGGAACATTCGTACATGGTTTCGAGAGAAAGAGAGACATATGTCACTCGCAGGTCAGAGACAAATACAAATGGAACGGAGTTTGACTCCATTGAGTGAGAGGGTGGGGATTGGCGGAGGTTAGAAGCAAGCGAAATGCACAGCTATCACTGCGAGCCACAATGTCTCGCGAGTCACGTTCTCGCCACGACTATTATAGATTCAAAATCCCCTATATCTACTTTCACAAATTAAAGGATTTTGACAGTAATTGGTGGCAAAGAGAGGAAATTTTCAATCTAACAGTGACTTTTAACAAACCTTTTGCTTTAAATTAATGACTTTTTGAATTCAAACTATATAAATCATTAGAATTCATTCTTTGTAAGCAATATGTGGGTATAACTCAATTATGAACAAAATGGTCTTTAGAGGGATTTGCATCTAGAGCATTCAAATGTAGCTGCGCAGTTTTCACATCACAGTTTTCAATTACAGTAGTTTTGCAGTTTTAAATAGTTCATTATGGTGTGGAGTATTGAAGTGATTATGAAGTTTATGGATCTGTACGAGGGAGAACCTGCCATATGGAATCCACAAAATCAACACCATATAGGTTAAATAGAAACCAGGTTTATGATGGTTGGAAACGAATTCAAAATAAGAAAAGTATTGAGTTCTTCTTTGAAAGAGTTGAAGAATAAGAAAGAAAATCTGATGACTACTTACAGGAAGTTGGCGATTAAGTCAATTAAGTTTATTAAGGCTACCTGTGTAATTAATCCATTGCTAATAGTGAATAATACTAACTTACTTTTCCTAAATGTTTATGATTATTTTACTGCCGTGTTTTGAAAATGATACTTAGGCCTACTTGTTATAACTTTCCAGTAATATATCACTTCATAATAATGACACTAATCATTTCTCAATTGTAGTTCTTTAAAATAGCATAAAATTTTACATTTCTGTAAACAAAAGTTTATTCTTTTATACTAAGTAGGTACCGCTTACCTTTACTTCTTTTTGGAGCTCTTGTGTTATGGCCTTACAGTTTGATTAAACGGCCTAAATTACATTTTATAATTATTTTATTAGTTTTGGTATTATTATAATTACCTTCTCCGACTTTTATTGAATGACGCCATCCACCAACGCCTTTTGCGTTTCACCATTTTCCTCTTCAAAAACTCACCACTCAAAAGTACATAAACCGCTGCGGCACATGCTACTTTCACGTCACTGTCCGATTCATAAACTTTTTAAATTTTATTGAAAATTATTTTCATTAACCAAAAAAAAAGAAGAAGAAGAAGAATGTCTGGCAATGGTGTATTGACGAGAAGTGGTCCACTCGAGATTTGTCAAGCCACGCGCCGTTCCCGCGCCGTGGGAACAAGGCTTAAGAGACCAAAACGACACGTAAAAAGTCGAGTATCCCAGTCCCAAACGCAAAGCACGGATTGTCCAAACGTTATAATATGTTTAGGATGTTCCGACTCAAACGTGCTGCACCGTTATAGAATTTCAGTTTTGCATTCTTCTTGGTTTTGTTCTTCAAGATACTGCGTATAGTTCCGCACACGTGTTGGAGGTTGTATAATTTATTTCTTAAATCTTCACCTTTAAAGTAAGATACATACCTGCTCAAATACTTAAAATGATTAATCTGTTCTATAATTTCCTTATTAACTACTATTTTATGTCTGATTGACTTTTTTCTCTGAGATACCATAACTTTAGATTTCTGCGCTACATTATGTAACGGATGTGCAGCTCGTTATAGATCATTCTCTATGTTAAAACCACTTGATCGTAGCGAATAATATTGTGTTTAGCATTAATTTTCCTGTTCTAAAGTGTGTTTTCAATGCTGTTCCAATTATTGTAAGATATCGTCAATTTAATTCCAAAAAAGGGTCGCGGACAATGGGCAGTGGTGTTTGACACTTTGATATTAGCTATAGATCTATCATATTCTAAATCAACTATTTGATGTTCTTTTGTATAAATTCTTAACAACTGTGATGTTCAAGTGTTGAGGATAGCTCTCATCGTGCATAATTTTCTAAGGTTTTTCTCTTGAAATCATGTAGAATGCTTTAATATAATCTATAAATGGGACATAATTGTGGTTAGATTGTACTCCTGTTCTTCTCAATTAATTTTGTTCCAAATCCAGCGAGGTTTTCTACTACAAATAACTTGAGCCTAGCAAACTATCTCCATGATACCGTTTTAGTTATTGCTGGCCCTGAACATCTGCATGTGACATCAATTTTTACAGCTTCTCTCACAGACGTTAAAAAACGCCAATATCCGGAGATATTCGGAAATATCAAACTAGAAAAGCAAACGCATTATTATTGCCTCTGGCCAGCCTGGAATATACCTCAGTGCATGCATGGACACACAACATATTATACTGATGGCTCTCGTTTATGCAATAAAAAGATTGAGGAAGCTGCTGCTGCTTTCGCGGTGTATTGCAACTAAGTAGAAATTAATTCCAAACATTTCAGATACTCATCTCACTGCTCCACATTTCAAACCGAACTTCTGGCAATACAGAAGGGAATGGAACGGTGAATATACTGTATTACAATTGCGATGTCTGTACCTACAGCCATTCTCATGTTGCACTTAATCAATTTGGTAAAAATACATCTAAATCCCTTATCTATCGTAGAAATAAAGTTCCTAATTATGTGATATTCCAAACATATCTAACCTCAATCCGTGGTCATGCTAATACTCGAAGCAGTTTCAACGGTACATGATAGAAGATACGCAATGATATCTCGCATACAGAAAGTAATATAGGCTAGTTTATATCTGTCCTCTGTCACAATTGTTTTGTGAAAGAATGTTGTTTCAAGTAATGTCTTATTTTTTTAAGATTCATATTTGTAAGATTGTAGATATTTCTATTGGTATAGATTAGTTTCTACAGATGGTATTAAGAAATGGCTCTGCAATATTATAAGTCTCGCAAGCAGGGATTACCGACGACAGGAATGCGACCGAAACAATTCGATAAGGAGCAGCGGGCGACAGGAAAGGTCACGAGATAACTTGGATGATGTTCAAGAGTACAGTCGGAAGAAAAACGACATCGATAGAATCAGTCTTGCATTGTGAGTTACATTACGGTTTTAGTTTCAGTTCCACTGCATGTGAATACATGTCTTGTTCAAAGTGCGTTTATTTTAGTATGTAGTGATGGAGCGTTCCCCTCGCAGAGTATCATTATTTTATTCGTAAACATAATGTTGCGCGTTTAATTCGCTTCAAATTTTTCTCTTGCTATGCTCTTCATTTTCACAGGCGATGTTCCCATCTGTTCATCTTCTTGGAAGAGGCAGTACTTCGGATAAAGGGGGATAAGTCATTTTTTTGTGCATATGGAATTTTGTTCCCCGATGAGCACACAAGTTAAATTAAACAAGTGAGAGTGCAAAAATCAAAAGAATACTAGCAGTTTATGTCTTTTATTTGTGTAGAAAATTATTTGCAACAAGGGTCCCAAGTTTAATTTTCATTTATTTTCAAATTCATTTTTATGACTTATCTCCCCTTACCCAAACAACACAGAATTAAGTTTAATTACGAGTAGGCTACAACATGAGCTCGTATTTTCTTTGTTCTATCCGTGAGGTATTTCCCATTTTGGAGACAATTTCCGTCACAACAATCTCTAAGTTGTTAAAGAACCGCCAAACTAATATACAAGAATGTTTTCAGCCTACTCACATGCGTTGAGCAAGAATGAAGCCACTGAATAAGTATCCTGTGATCAAGGTAGTTCTTTTAAAATGGTGCCAATGAGTATAACAGAGTCCTTAACCCTCACGATCTCAAGCTTTTCATCGCCTTCCTTATACCAAGCGGGGTAGTTGAAATACACCATTAAATTGTATATTTTCGGATATTTTAAGCAACTTTTTATTATTTAGTGACATAATTGAAGACTTCGGGGGGTAAAAAATGATAACCCACATACACAAATTGTATACATTTTACTTTTTACCGCAAACATCAAAGACTGTTATATTTTTCAAGCAACATAATCTAATCATTTGTTAACATATTTACATAATTATTTAACCAAGTCAAAGATAATGTGGCTTATAGGCTGTTAACAACCAGAAAACTGTCAATTTCAATTTTGAGAGTTATCACTATTTACCCCCGAGGTCTTCAATTATTACCTTTATCTACATATTATCTGTCTGCCTACCTACCTGTCTATTTCCCTGTTCGTCCGTCTGTCTGTTCGTATGTCTATCTGTCCGTCGTTCCGTCCGCCCCTCTGTCCGTCCATTCGTTCTTACGTGTTTCCGTTTCTCTCTCCATCAGTCTGTCCGCCCGTCTGTCCGTCCTTCCTGTATCCATCCTTCCGTCTGTCCGTCCGTCCCTCTGCCCGTCTTTCCTTCCGTCCCTCTGTCCGTCGTTCGTACAATATAGAAACTAAAATAAAATTTAGGAATAATATGAGAAATTTTCATAGAATTGAGAGAATTTGACAGAAACGTGGGAAGACAGTGGGAGAAATGAAGAGATTGAGTAGTAATAGACAGGATTGGCAGAGATGGATAGACCGAGGTTACCCCGACGCTTGACAGCATAAGGGATGAAAGAAGAAGAAGAAGAAGAAGAAGAAGAATAATGAGAAATTTTCGCGAAGAGGAAGAAAACATACCATACCATCCCAGACGGTTTTAAACAATATTACTAACAAAAATAGAAAACAATAATTACAATGCATTGTTGTACTGTGAGAAGCTTATATTTAACAAAACCACAAAACCAAAAATGCTTCTTGTAGCACACATTGGTTTTATACAGTAATTTTATAACTGGGGTAGCCAGAATACCCCGCTTCGTATAGCGAGGGTTAATCTTCACCTTACTCGTTTCTGAACATGAAATTACCAAAACTAATTTAATAAATAAGAGTCTTATTAAGAAATGAAGAAAAAAATTATTTTCATCAAGAAAAAGTCAAAGTCAATATGTATCTGCAAAAGAGATTTCTTTATTTCTTACGTCAGAAGAGTGTGTTCTTGTTAAAATATATAAAAAAAAGAATTGTTCGGAAAAAGAAAAGATAAAAAATACAATATCGTTGAAGATAGAGAAATTATATAGATCCAAATGAAAGAAACGTTTGTTAAGGATTAGCTATGCAAGCTGGCTAAGGAAAACCTACCATCGTTAAGTCCAAAAGAAGTAGCGAAAGACCAGTATGTCGCGGTAAGTTCCGAAACGTAGAAGAAAACATTTTAAGAGTCCATAAATCTCCAATTTTAATTAATTTAAGGGAGCCAAACGATCACTGCGAAGGTGCCCACGATTTTTTGATAAGCCACTAACCAAAACGAAAATGTTCAGTTTTAAACTGCAAGTCTCGGAACAGATCATCATTATTATGTTTCAACATTCATTCAGCATAATTGATGAAGGTGATACTAATGTTTGAAATGGAATTATGGTATAGGTCTATTAATATAGAATGGTAACTCCAGTTTTATTATTATTATTATCATCATATTATTATTATTATTATTATTATTATTATTATACATTCTTACCTTCCGTTTGAATTACAGATACAGAACATATAAAAGAAAACAACTGCACTCTAAAATATTAAACCACATATTTTAACAAAACTTTGTTTTAGCCGATAACGCAGTACACTGAAGTTCACAGTACGTTGTAAAAGTAAGGCTGAAGATGGCAGCACTACCTGCATCATTCGAATAGTAGTCATAACGCCACATAGATGGCACTTCATGTCAGCTTATTCGATTATTAGAAAGCCACTCTACCTCACAGGCGGCAGCACAAACACGAAGTAGTGGTTTATGCATAAAACATCAAAAGCATCGTTATGTAACTGTCCCGGGTTCTTGCTTATTCATCACCTGTCACTGATGCTGCATTAATAAAAGTTAAAAAACTTCCCAAGCCGGTTCGTCTGTCTTGCGGGTAACAGAGAACCAGGGGAGTACAAAAATACGGAGCAACTATGCCAGAACACAATGCGTGCTTAGTGTGAGACTTAATTCAACAGAAATAATTTCTAGTGCACTATACAGGGGTACAGTCGCGCTAGAGCGCCCCAGGGTGCAGCCCGGTGCTTCTTTCTGCAACCTGGAAGCGCTCTGCTTCTTTATTTTTACTTCCGAAACCAATATTTGTCTTACTTGAGTCTTACTCAATTTTGTATTTTATAAGTATGGATTGCTAGTACGTATAGAAGCAGCGGCATTATTAATAAGTGATAATATGTAATAATAACAATAACAATAATGCAAACACACCTTCCAACTAAAATACAGACTGAAATAAGCAAACATAGTGAACTTGCAGAAATGAAGAGGTTTCTTTCAGATATAATTCAAATTGTTCAGTTAATCCTTCAATAACGAGTGTCGTTCAGAAACCACTGGTAGAGTCTACAAAACTGGAAATTCACGTATGTACAATGATGCTCACAAAAAAATCGGTGTTTTTAAATGTCTTCAATTCTGTCCTTCAGTTTCTGAATATTTCAGACATCTGAGAAGAATGGAATTCCACATTCTTACTACAAAATCTGACAAATGTGATTATTTTCACTTTATTTAACGACGCTGTATCGACTCCTAGGTTATTTGGTGTGAATGGAATTGGTGACAGTAAGACAGAGACGCCTTACGGTTTGGAAAAACCTCGGAAAAACATCAACCAAATAAAATCAGCCCAAGCATAAATGGAATCTAAGACTGAGTGTAGCTCTCCGGTTCAGGTGTGAATAATAATAATAATAATAATAATAATAATAATAATAATAATAATAATAATAATAAATTGTTATTATTGTTGTATTTATTTAAATTTATTTACAGTATACTAAGTATTTTCAAATGTAAAGATTATTTAGAGTATATTTATTTATTTGTGTTTATTTTATTTATTTATTTATTTGTTTATTTACTTATTTATTTATTTACTTATTTATTTAATCATTCATTCATTCATTCATTGCACATGTATTATATTGTATTGCACATGATTAATATAATTTCATCGAGAAGAGTGGAAGTTATGAAAAGAACGAGACACCCCTACGCTTAGCAGCATAAGGGGTTTAATGGAAGAGAATAACATAATTTGACAAATAGAAATTAATATGGATTTTGTGGTGGCTAAAACTGAAGTTTTTATATTGCCTGCAGAAAAGAAGGAAAATCACAAAAACCTCCATGATCCTCAAGCAAGGAATTTCAGATCTCGCAATAAAATAAAATAGCACGCTCGCTCGAGGCTAGGCGCTTCGATGTTGAACTTTTGTGCATGAAATAAAAGAGAAAATTAATAACATGCCCAGTGGCGTAGCGTGGCTTCCGAAGCAGAAGAAGCAACCAAAATTAGTATAAGTTAGTAACACTTATTCTTAAAAATTCATTAAAGATAGGCCTAAGTATGTAAGTATATAATTTTGCACCAATAATTTTATTAAGAATCATATTATATGTATGGTTAAGAAAGAGTAAAACTCTGCGAACAGTCTTATCTTATGTATTGTATTTTAATGTGTTTTTAAAAGTTAGATATTATTTTTTTTTCAATATTATGATGTAAATATCCATTACAATATCTACCGAAATGTATAAATGAGTTTTGTTATAATTTAATGTTTAAATATCTAGTTCCTTACTAGGTTCCTTAATGAAATATAATATCAGTGGTGAATTTTTAATATTTTCATTATTTTTGTAAGTTAATAGTCTATACATTATAATCTATTTTCAAATATATTAATTTTTCAATTAAATTGAAGGATATAATTTTAGTTTTAGTCCTCTTTATTAACGTGGAACGTTTAAGTGGTCACCTATTCGGGAAGAAGTCCGTTTCATTTCTGTAACACACTATAAGCAACTCCCGCTCCTTAGTGGAAGCATGCCAGTAAATCCCATAACATATCATTACTCCTTAAAGCAGTAGACTGATGCAACCCAAAACATAGGCCTATCATTATTGCAAAAATAAATGAAGTTAAGATACCGACCTATAATGAAAGCAAATTTTAATAATTATATTTAGGTACATAAGTTTAGTTATCCATATCTCAATTCTAACATTGCTGTCCTCTTCTGATGTGCCTATAAAATGTCTAAAAGAGTATTTTAGAACCTATTTTAATATTTTAAAATATACTTTAGGTATCTAAACGTGTTGTTTTTAGTGTTAAAATATCCACGACATAGAGCTACTCAAAAATATGAATAAAATCACTGAATAACTTTGAAACATCGGTTAACCGAAAGCGTTCCAGTCTGCAAATTCAAATTTGCGCGCGCGCCATGTACAAGTTTCGCTAGCGTTGTTTGCGATATTTAGCGGCAAAAAAAAAAAAAAAAAAAACGAGTCTCAGCTCTAAAGCAAAAAAAAATTGGACTACTTTTCCTAAACTGTAGGCCTATTTTAATGACCATTTTCAACTTGTCAAACTAGGCTAGTCAGTTCTCTGTGTTATTTGTTAGACGTGTGATACAAAATACATACTGTATGTACAGTTTTGTGTTTAATATCAGTGTTTCTTTGTTTCATACTGCTCCTATGACACCGGTACAATTTGTTTTCGTAAATGATCGGATATCCGAAAAATCAGTTATCCGAACACCACCCGTCCCCAATTGTTTCGGATAATCGATGTTCTACTGTACTTACAAATGATTTTAGAGAACTCGGAGGTTCATTGCCGCCCTCACATAAGCCCGCTATCGGTTCCTATCCTGAGCATGATTAATCCAGTCCCTAGCATCATATCCCAACTCCCTCAAATCCATTTTAATATTATCCTCCCATCTACGTCTCCACCTCTCCAAAGGTGTGTATTATTATTATTATTATTATCATTATCATTATCATCATCATCATCATTTACTAGTAATATTATATTTTATCTATTACATTTTGATTATACAACTTTTAACACTATATCACTTCGGAAAACGTATTTTGTCTATCTCGTGTTAAATTTTTACATTACCTCGTTAACATGTTTCTGCCTGCTATCGGCCATCTTCAGAACTGGTTGTTGCGTGGTCTTGGCGCCTTTTGTTTGTTTTTCCTGTGGGGGTGTGTTTGTGTAGTGTAATGTGGAGTCAAAGAGTGTGCGTTTTCTGAAATTGAGTTGTGTGTTGAGAATTTAATTTGGATGTGTTTGTAGTTGTAGTATTAATATGCGACTATGAGTACTAATAACATCGCAGTAATTTAGTTTTTGAAACGCTATACATTATCGCGTTGTGAACAATACCACATGCTGCTTGCTAATGCTTGTCGTCAGTACAGCGGAGGAACGTCAGAAACGAGACTGGAAGCGATTCAGAAGTTACATACTGTAGGAGGTTTAAAGAGAAGGAAAGCATTATGCTCCTGTATCTCTCTGTCTCCCTTTTTCTTCCCAGCAACCCATTGTCACAAGCAGTTAGTCGGAAGTTAACATCTCACATCGACCCGCGCGTTCAAATGCATCCCGAGTCAAACATTATACAGTATAAACCCACACAATAACGAAAAAAAAAATGATAAAATAATAAATTCATCCCTATGTGTAAACATAAAAATATCTCTCTTTTAAAAGTGAAAAGGGAAGCAATGCTTCCACCACATTCATGGCGCTATATTATGTCTCACACACAACAATAGGTACGAGAAAGTTTGTCTTGAACACTGGACTCTGCGTACTATTTGTATTATGTCATACGCACCACAGTCTAAAAAAATCACGTGCGTGCATTATTTACTTACTCCTTTATTTTTGTGATGGTGAAATGATCACGAAAAGAATATTTATATACACCACTCTTTATCAAAACCATACCATATGGTAATCTTTTTACGGTTTTCAGTTGAAAATTTATAAAGTCGGTTGATTGTAATACAATCGCGTTAATTTTCAAAGTGTTATTTATACTCATAATGTTGATGTCGATGATTAATTGGCACAATGATAGCAATAGCGCAGGAGTATGATTAGATAACTTGGTTCTACCTGCATTCATTCGGTAGAAATGGATTCATTGATAGCCGAAGTACCAGAAAAAATCGCGATTCTGGTTAGCTTTTGTATATTAGAATAGTCGTGAACTAAAATGCTGCCCGTGGCGTAATTTATGCAATATTTACGATTTTATTGCTACAATGTATGATAATGGTCATGAATTCTTAATGTGACGTGGTACCTATCAGAAATGTTGGATGTTCGATTTGCACGGATGTAAGCAGACATTTGCACAGCAAGAGACATATAAAATAAAGAGTAGACCTATGTTTCAAATTTCAAATTTCAAATTTATTTACAATTTACATTTGAATTGAATACATATGAATAGATACCCGAAATGAGCATAATGCTCGTGCTCGGGTATAATCCAGTAGTCTACATAAATTTTACAAGGTTCAAATAATAATGCTGATGATATAAATAATAGTAACAATAATAATAATAATAATAATAATAATAATAATAATAATAATAATAATAATAGAATAATCGTGATAGAAATGATACAAAGATTGTAATACAAAATAATTCATTAATAACAATAATAATAATAATAATAATAATAATAATAATAATAGTGATAAAACAAAAATATTTACAATAATAAAATAAATACTAAGACGGATAAAATAAAATATAAAATCACTAGCGAGAGTTAACACAACTTAAATAAGCATATAATAACCGGAAAAAAATGCCAAACTCGAAAATCAACAGAAAAGTTCGTTGTATCGCAGACAACAGCAACAGCCGTATTGACATTGTGTTGTGCATTAATGGTAGTAGTGGGGAGCTGAAAGTCTACGTAACTGCCGTTCTCTTCGAATGTTCTCGTAAAATCATAGGAAGTTAATGCTGAAAAAACAAAATGTCTACGAGTCAAACTGTTCATTATTACCAGGATAAGAGGTATCATATCAAAATATTTTATGAATGGCGGGGAAAATATAAATTTCAATAACTTTCTAGTGACAAGATATAGTGACAAGTACAATCAAGTGTATCTGTGACGATGCTAAGGAATCATTCATTGGAGATATACACTGTTATTAATTAAGAAAATGATCTATTTATATTTATTAAAATGTTTTATCTTATAGGGGTACATGCATCAGATAAATACAATAAATATTAGTAACATATAATGCTAGTAACACTTAAAATAATAATGAAATTTATCAAATATCATACAAACATTTTCACTTTATTTTTAAAATTAAGAATGTGTAAATTGCTTAGGTCTGGATTATTTTTCAATACTGAATTGTATAGTCTTGGTCCATAATTCCTACTGTGTCTTAATCCAGCTGTAGTGTGGCATTTAGGTTCTGCCAAAAGATTTGGGACATTTCTTCTGGTGTTATGTATATGTTTTTCAGTTATAAAATTCATTCGATTTTTGTGAAAATAAGTTAGTAACGTATGTTTATATATTTGCTCAATTTTTAGTACTTGGAATTCAGAATAAATAAATTGTGTCGGATAATCAAGTGGTTTATGCAGACAAATTTTGATGATACGTTTTTGTAGTAATATTAATGGAGTTAAGATAGTCTTTGTCATTCCACCCCATCCTATTATTCCGTATTGGATGACTGACTGAAACAAGGCTAGATAAACTACACGGAGAACATAGATAGGCATATATGCACGAAGGGTTACAAAGTTGTGAATTGTTTTCCGTAACCTATTACATAAATATGTTACATGTTTATTCCATCTTAAAAAGGATGTGTTACGAAGAATGCAGTAAATGGATTCGCAAAGGGTTGAATTAGCCAAGATTATGCCTACAAAATTATCTGGTATTTTTCCAGAAAAGCTACACCAAAGAAGACAATTTTATTTTGCTTCACTGATTTCTGTGAGATGTATATGGTGATAAACACATAATTCTATTTTGCAGCCACAAATATTTTTAACTAGTGCTTTTGTTTTCTGGTGGAACGCATTGAAACAGCGTTCCGGCACATTTTATTGTATTTTTCATAATGGAACACAGAAATGTATTAATAATTATGTTTTTAACTATTTTTTCTTTGACTCCGCTTAGGTCCTGAAAGTCTTAAAACTTAACGAAAAGAAGGTTAAAAACGACAAAATTCCCGTGTACCGGACAGTAATCAAATCATATCTCCGTCTGCTATTATACACAGAGTTCCACCATTTTTTTTTCACTAGAAGAAAAGCACTGCTATTAACATAAAAATCGTTTGATATTTACCTGTAGTGTATTCAATCTATGGTAGCGTACTCCTGATAGGTACGCGGGGAGGGGTACGCGGAGTTGTCTCAAGAGGTACTCCACTGACCCATTGACTGGGTACGTATGTAAAAATGCTGACATGTTTATTATATGTATTTATAGCCTACGTAATTATTACAGTTTACATATTTTCATTGCTTTTTTGTTATTTCTTATATAATTATTACAGTGCAGTTTGGGGATGCGAAGGTAAAAAAATGTATTTTCAGGGTACTAGCAAAACATATTGAATACCACTGTTCTAATGCACTATTATAGCCCCCCGTCTTATTACTACTTACCAACATAGCATGCGAGAGGTCCTGGGAAAAAAAGGAAAGAAAATCTAACTAGCCGTGAAACAAAAACCTTCGGAAAAATACCTTATGGATGAATACGACGACAATGAGACATACAGTATGTATGTATGTATGTATGTATGTATGTATGTATGTATGTATGTATGTATGTATGTATATATGTATGTATTTGTATATGCATAGATAATAATCGGAAGAACTTGAATAATAGAACATTTTGCATAACATTGTTAAGAAGTGAAATGTATAGATGGTTTGTAAATATACTCGTATATATAAAATAATGCTTGAACATGTAAACACTAACAAAGAACGTTTTGTACGAAACCCATATAGGTATATTGCATATTCAATTTTGTTTACCGAATATGTCCTATTTCTTCGTAAGGAAGGACATATTATCTCGAATTAAGCAAAGTACATTACTGGCAAACATTTAAAAATATGTGCACCGCCCGGGAATCGAACCCGGGTCGCAAGAATGGGAATCTTGCATGATACCACTACACCAGCGGTGCGAGACGCTCTTGACCTTCCCGTTGCATCATTTCCTATTGTAGTCAGACTTAACCGCGCAAGCGTAGAGTGAATGATACTGATCGTACACGTGACAAGTTCCTGCATGACTTCGGCGTTGGGTATTCTACAAAGACTGGCATCTACTCTGTGCACATTTTATAACATCTGATTTCTAAATAAGCCACAAGGCTAAGCTAATATTATTATTATTATTATTATTATTATTATTATTATTATTATTATTATTATTATTATTATTCAACACAAGTAAGTTTATTTTCATATGAAAATAATAAGGCATGGAGAGTATAATTTCAAAGTTTTTTAAAGCTTTTTTTTTTAATGTCAGGAATGATTAACAGAAATATATCCAAACCTAACAAAACAACGAAAGAGTACAAAAACAAGACTGCACCCAGAAATATGGTTTGTGGTTGGAGCTGTCATAGAACAACATTAAAGTTGTAGCTGTATAGCTGTATTCTTACGCAAAACATGTAGGGCTATGGTTTGACTGTGTCCCTGCAATATGGTTGGTTGGAATGGTTGGAGCTACAAGACAAGCTCCGAATTAAACTTAAGGACTTCGAAGATTCTCGAAAGTTCGAGCTTTTTAAAACAGATGTACACTGTAAGAAGTTCAGAAATGAGTCTATTTAAAAATAAATGTTTCAAAGATCGCATACTTACCACAATAATATATACTGACACGTCAAGGCATTTATTTAAATGTTTTTTTTTTATGAGGAGCTTCAGCCCTCTTGTCTCCCGCTCGTGGGTGCGCCACTGTACGCAACACTCTAGTCCTTCCTGTGCTATTTTACACAACTGAAGGTTTGGGCAATTAGAACTAAAGACAAATCCAAATCGAAATCTGCCGAGATGAAATTTATGCGAAGAACAGAAGGATGCAGGATGCAATTTTATTGGTAAAACAGGTGCTTCAAAATTATGACGAAATTTTGCAAGAACTGAGAACTGAAAGTAACCCCGCCCCCCCTCCAAAAAAAACTACAAAAAGGAATTGAGTTTCTAAACCGAATATCCAGGTCAAAATTTACAAAAACCAATATTATTATTGTTATTATTTTTTTGCACCCATGGTATTTTACGACCCCTGATTTCTATCGAATTATTTTTACGCTCTTTGCCCGCTGATTTTGTGCCACAAATTTTTTTCTGAAATATACTCAATAGCGCTGTTCTTTTGCATCATCATAAATGCGTTGACATCACACATTAATTGGGCTCTTAAGGTGAAAGGGAAGAAATCACACTTGTTGCTGACGTGACTAGTTGCAATATACGCTCTTTAATTATCTTCGAAAGTTAAGTACCTTCAATTGCTACATCAGTATATTATTATTATTATTATTATTATTATTATTATTATTATTATTATTATCATTAAAGCCAGCGAAAGATTGGAATATATGTACTCCTGTATGTTTAAGAGAGTCATAACTAAAATTGAGATTTTAGGACACTCGAAATGTAATAATAATAATAATAATAATAATAATAATAATAATAATAATAATAATAATAATTCGTGGCGCCGCAGTCTTTGAAAGCCTCAGACCGACCAGCCGGTTGCTGGCTTCACGTTCACATGCCGAAGCAGAGATGGACGATCATCCAACCAGAATGGAGATATCCTATGGTTTGCACGATGATCCCCCCCAGCCGTTATAGCTGGCTTCCACAACCGGATTTCGCTACCTATCGTAGCTCCCAAAGTGCATGACGATGCTGGGTGGACACCGGCCCCATACACTGGCCGAAATTTCATGAGAAAATTTCTTCCACCACGAGGATTCGAATCAGTGTGCATTCCGTAACGCGAGTCCTAGGCAGGATGCCTTAGACCACGACGCCAGGACAAAATGTATGTTTAGACACCTAAAATAAGTTTCTAAAATTATGAAGTATGCACTTGAAATATTATAATAAGATCCCAAAATATTATTTTCCTAACAAAAAAGAGTTAAGGAATGAAAAATTAAAATACTTTTATTTATAACTGCTTTGTAACACGTAACAATAACCTTTTCCATATTGTCAACTGTCAAGCTGTGTCAAGAGGAGCATAACTAAACTTACATTTTTCATTTCAATTTCAACAGAAAGAAATGATTTTTCCGTCAAAACTCATCCTTGGGAATTCTAGGAGCCAATAGCACTTATATTAAAATATTAACTAGTAATTGTTGGTAATTCTGAATAACTGTGTTTTGCAGGTGAATATTTATTGTTTTCTTACATTGATTCCCTTTAAATTTATTAATTTTGAATAGTGATGTTGTTGCATTTTGAATGTAATTGTACTTAAGTACTGTCGTATAAACGTACTCTTTGATGATTTTTATCTAGGCATCTCTATATTTTTTCAACTTCACTTCATACACACGCAGTAAGATAAACAACAGAATGTATATGAATCCTGACAGTTTTATGTTTATTCTTGATCTATAAGACTATGACTGGTAGCCGATACCACTGAGAAAAAGTTGTATACATGTGTGTGTGTCTAATGCCTACCCACTTCACTTGCGTGATTCGGATTCCGCTTACCGCGAATAGATGGCAGAACTGTGACTCTTTTCAAGTTGCACACCACTTCGGCTGGCCATATTATGCATGATGTGTATCTGTGGAGAGTTATATCGTGTACTAGGATGAGTGTATGTGTAATTGTAGTGTAGGGAATGGGTGAGGATGATGATATTCATTTAAACTATGCACATACTGTAGTATAGACGAGACGAAATGTGCACTCTTGAATGTGTGTCTTTTAGTCTTCTAAATACTAGTAAACATTTTTTAGAATTTAATTTTTAATGTGTGAAAATAGGCACTTTAAGCGCTAAAAACCATGAAACAGGTACCGGCACTAAAAATACAAATAGGCATTATAGGGTAATATAAAACTCCACTAACCTTCACGATTTTCCATGAAACGTGAACATATTTTAAAACAGAAGGAATATTAGGGGGGAAAATAGACAATTACCCCCAAAATCCCACTTCTAGTCATAACATAACATGCTCATAACTGCAACATTCTTGCATTTCGATAGAAAATTGCAAGACGTATGTTAATATTACTGGAACTGAAAACTGAAAGCGCAAAGCTGTTACAAAGGCGACCATCATCCTGTGATGTTTGTAGAGATATAAATATTATAGTTCATGAGCCCCATAAAAGTCTCTATATCCCAAGACTACTTTTACTGTTCATCTTTTTCGCCCACGCCATGTAAGCATTAAGTTTGCTAAGATTCTAATTTTTTATTTACACCGTTTGCGTCGTAAAACTACATTGTTCTCGCTTCTAACAAAGCTACAGCATTCGGAAACGATTCTACAGTCTCTTTCATTTAAAGAATAACGGGACTTTCTTTCCGTGTGTCAAAGCCATGTCCAGGACTTCCTTAAGTACCAAATTTAAAATTGCTATTACCAGAGCCCGGATTTTGCGTTTTCTTCTTCTTCTTCTTCTTCCGAGGTAAGTCTGGGTCATAGAATCATGGCTGTCCCGTTTGCTCTCCGACATTCTTTTGATCTCTTCCTCGGGCGGACCACCAGCAGGCTGTGTGTGTGTGTGTGCGTGCGTGCGTGTGTGTGTGGCATTGTATGGGGCAGAAACATGGACATTACAAAGATGTAAAAAAAAAAAAAGGCTGGAAGCATTTGAAATGTGGATATGGAAAAGAATGGAACGTGTGAAATGGACAGACAGAATAAAAAATGAAGCTGCGCTAGGAAGATTGGGTAATGAAAAAATAATCCTGAAACTGGTCACGAAGAGAAAAAGGAATTGGGTTCACTGGATGAGAAGAAATTGCCGACTGAAAGTTGCACTGGAAGGAATGGTGAAGTGGAGAAAAGTTTGGGGCAGAAGAGAATATCAGATGATAGACAACATTAAGATATGTGAATTATATGCGTAAACTAAGAGGAAGGATAAAAGTAGGGAAGACTGTAGAATGGTGGATTTGCCTTTGGGCAGAAAACTATGAATGTATGAATTATACAGTATATGTACAAGAAAAATGGAACGTAAAAGCAATTTGTATTGTAGAAGGTACGTAACAAAGAATATCAAAATAATTGACATTGGCACCTGAGAAGAAAAATGTCTTCGAATCGTCTACCACCTAGGCAAGAATATTGTTATCAAAAGAAAATTCCTAGCCTTTTAATAAGGACCTAGTAATTAAATAAAGACTGGGGAACGGATTATTATACACTGGAAGGTAGAGATGATGTTTCAGATAGGCTACTTGATTGTTTATACATATATAACAGTTACAAAGTAGATAAATTTCAGTCAGGTATAAACAACTGTGGCGATTCAAGGCTGCTTGATGTTCGGGACTTCGGGAGTGATCAATCTCGACGTCTCGAAACACTCACAAGCAGTCTTTACGTTAACGACGCGACGTATACAACATTGTCGTGCGGGTTTTCGGCTTTGCGGGCGCTGTTGGTCTTGCTTTCTCGATCGTTGTTCATCTCTAGTGTAGATAGCAGGAAATGACTGATTTGAGTCATCACGTTCTGACCAAACACCACAGTTTTTATGCACCAAAACCTTCTGTAAACTTACACATATATTTAAAATGGAGGTCGATTACATCAACTTAACGTACGGTATTTTGATGCAAGAAAAAGCTTAAATTGGACTTACTTACTGGCTTTTAAGGGACCCGGAGGTTCATTGCCGCCCTCACATAAGCCCGTCATTGGTCCCTATCCTGAGCAAGATTAATCCAGTCTCTACCATCATATCCCACCTCCCTCAAATACATTTTAATATTATCTTCCCATCTACGTCTCGGCCTCCCTAAAGGTCTTTTTCTCTCCGGCCTCCCAACTAACACTCTATATGCATTTCTGGATTTGCCCATACGTGCTACATGCCTACCCATCTCAAACGTCTGGATTTTAAGTTCCTATTTATGCCAGGTGAAGGATATAATGCGTGCAGCTCTGCATTGTGTAACTTTCTCCATTCTCCTGTAACTTCATCCCTCTTAGCCCCAAATATTTTCCTAAGAACCTTATTCTCAAACGCCCTTAATCTCTGTTCCTCTCTCAAAGTGAGAGTCCAAGTTTCACAACCATAAAGAACAACCGGTAATATAACTGTTTTATAAATTCTAACTTTCAGATTTTTTGACAGAAGACTAGATGACAAAAGCTTCTCAACCGAATAATAGCACGCATTTCCCATATTTATTCTGCGTTTAATTTCCTCCCGAGTGTCATTTATATTTGTTACTTTTGCTCCAAGATATTTGAATTTTTCCACCTCTTCGAAAGATAAATCTCCAATTTTTATAGTTCCATTTCGTACAATATTCTGGTCACGAGACATAATCGTATACTTAGTCTTTTCGGGATTTACTTCCAACCCTATCGCTTTACTTGCTTCAACTAGAATTTCCGCGTTTTCCCTAATCGTTTGTGGATTTCTCCTAGCATATTCACGTCATCTGCATAGACAAGAAGCTGATGTAACCCATTCAACTCCAAATCCTCTGTGTTATCCTGAACTTTCCTAATGGCATATTCTAGAGCAAAGTTAAAAAGTAAAGGTGATAGTGCATCTCCCTACTTTAGCCCGCAGTGAATTGGAAAAGCATCAGATAGAAACTGGCCTATACGGACTCTGCTGTAAGAAATTGGACTTACACATAGTCTATATTTAAACTGAGATCGATACACAAATTTAACATATTTTATGTAAACGAAATTTAACAACGAAGTTTCGTATGTACAGTACTTAAATGGAGATAGATTACACAACCTTAACGTATTTAGATATAAGAGTGTTTAACAGTGAAGTTCCCCATATACGTATTTCAATGAAGGTCGTTTGCAAAAGTGATGTGTTTTAACACAGGCTAACAGCTAAGTGCAGACCGTTTACGTGGACTTATCTCACCTTAATGGAGAGGCACATTTACAAGAAAGCCGTTTATGCAAGGCCAACACAAGATGGGTCACAATCAATGTTCAACTTTGCTATAATGCATACATAATAAATGAGATAAAATACAACGTTCCCCATAAATAACACAAAATATCAAATTTCTAAGTAAGTTTCAGACATCAGACCACTTTAGTAATGTATTACACTTTTATTTCATGTTTCTAAAGCTGAACGATCATGCATATATAGTAATTTCCTAATGTAGATTGTTTTTCAAGACGGAAATGAGACTTGATTTATATTTGCGCAAGATATCGTATTAATTGTTTCAAAGTTGTCATAATGTTGTGGTAATAGGTCCTCTCATGTTATGTGTATATTACACTAATTTATTAGTGTATCACTACGTTACAATGGAATATGAGCTGCACTCACCAACTAGAATCGTTCAGATGGTCCTCAGCAAGTTCGGGGCCAGATCTGAAAGAAAATATTTTCGTTACTACTTCAGAAACTTCCACTGTTATAACAGAAATTGTTGGTAATATTAGACTGGTATTACACTATCTAAGTTCTTCGACAAAGTATATGATAAAATATTTTATCAAAGATCTGTGGTAAAAGATAGGATTTGGAATATATTACACTACTGTCGCTAAATTAGTTTGCTATATTATTATGCCAACTTTGGTATTTCATACTGATTAATACAGGGCAATCTGCAATCTTGAAAACAAATAATAATAATAATAATAATAATAATAATAATAATTATTATTATTATTATTATTATTATTATTATTATTATTATAATGGCTTTATTTAAACTGGCAGAGTTAAGGCCGTAAGACCTTCTCTTACACTCAACCAGGATTAAAACTTGCTTACAACTGGATCGGATTTAAGTAATACATACTGATACGATTTAGGTGCATAATGAGATCAAAAGAGGTAGGGCTAGTTACATAAAAATTTACGTCATAAAATAAAAATAAAAATGAAAATAAAAATATACATCGTGGAATACACATTAATGTTGTTAGAATCAAATACGAATCACACAAAAACAGAAGCCGATAATTCAATAAAAATATAAACAGTAAAATTAAAAATAAACACATTGGAATACATATTAGTATTAGATTACAAGTAAGTAGGATTCTCATAATTAAATCAAAAACCGATAATTGAATAAAATGTACAAAAGCAATAAGGAAGACACTAGTGAACTGCTTCGTGCAGCATTGTACGGGGCAGAAACATAGACATTAGGAAGAAGTGAAGAGACGCGACGAGAAGCATTTGAAATGTGGATATGGAGAAAAATAGAGCGTGTGAAATGGACAGACAGAATAAGAAATGAAGCTGTGCTAGAAACAGTAGTTGAAGAAGGAACAATGCTGAAACTGATCAGGAAGAGAAAACGAAATTGGCTGAGTCAATGGCTGAGAAGAAACTGCCTACTGAAAGATGTACTAGAAGGAATGGTGAACGGGAAGAAACGTTCGGGATAATAGACAACGTTAAGATACAGGATCGTATGCGGAGGCTAAGAGAAAGGAGGAAAAGAGGAAAGTCTGGAGAAAGCTGTGTTTGCAGCGAAGGATCTGTCCTTTGGCAGAAATCAATGAATGAATTAATTAAACTGCATTGGTGTGTTCTTTGGTTTCCGAATTGTTGCCTCTTATTCTACGTTTGTCACTTATTGAAATTTTAAGCTTTATTTTCGTTTTGAATCCCCGTCTCTTGTATGATGAACCCTTTGAAATGAGAGGAAAGTAATTATTGTAGTTATAATAATAATAATAATAATAATAATAATAATAATAATAATAATAATAATAATAATAATAATAAATTTAATGTAAGGCTATTGTGTCGCCTTGACTACATATCGGAATTAGTTGACCGAGGTGTCAGCAAAATATTGGGTTTTCTCTGCTTTTACGTAGTACAATTAAATGCCAGGATTACACCATTAAATAAATAAACAAACATACCAGTCGCACAATGCTTCAAACTTGTTTTACACTGCACTGATTCTGATGACCACACGGGGGACGCAGGTAGCAAACTCAGGTAGGAAGCTACACGCAAGGGAAAGTTGAGGGTGGGAGCAGGTACACGGGACCAGGTAGCTTAGACGAGGGGAAAAGTGAAGACATCTGAAAGCGAAAAAAAAATTAAAACCCAACCTTGGCTTGAAGGCCACAGCAACCCCCGCACAAGCTTAGACCAAAAGGGTTCAATCCAACATCCACTTTCTTATCCTTACAGTTCAGAGAAAACCCCGTCCCATTCTATTTCTGTACTCTCAGTCCCCTCTCTTCTGCTGTTCACATCATTCCTGAATGACTCTTGTCTTACAAGCTAGTCGGTTATTCTTTAGTGATAGATCTTGATATACATTCCAATAGTGTGTATGTGGGTGTGTGTGTACGCATGTATTTTATTTTAATTTTGTTTATTAATGCATTGCATGGTCCATTACCTTAACGTAATACTACATGCAATTGTTGTAATTTATCTTATGCAACTAATATAAATTACAATTTTAAGTCCACCGCTGTGGGGTAACTGTTAGTATGCCTGACAGTGAAGCGAGAGGGCCCGTGTTCAAATCCTGGTTGAGACAAGTTAAGGCTGGTTCACAATAAACCGGGAACGGAAACAACAACGGGAACGAGGACGGAAATATTGTTAAAATAAATGTATTTAAATGTGAGCATTCACAATTAACGAGAAGCTGACTGGAGCCCGGGAACGGGAACGTGAAATTTAATTGTGAATGTTCACATTTAAATACATTTATTTTAACAACATTTTCGATCTCGTTCTCGTTGTCGTTTTTCGTTCCCGGTTTATTGTGAACCAGCCTTTACCTGACTGCAGTTTTTTCCGGAGTTTTCCCTCAGCCTAATAAGAGAAAATGCTAGGTAACTTTGGCGTTGGACCCTGGACACCTTCATCTCATTGAGATGCTATATAACCATAGAAGTTGAAAAAGCGTCCTAAAATAACCAATTAAAACACAATTTTAACATTAACTATGCACAACTTATATTTTAGATGGAGTTATGTTATTTACATTCCATTAATGTTTTCAAAGTGTATGCTTTACAAATACTGTAAAATTCTTGTTGTACCTCATAATCAGAACGTGTTTTTATTGAGGCCAGTTTTCAGTTTTTAATACTTTCTGCTATTAGAGCGTCTCTTTCTCTATCTAATAATTTACACTCGTACAATACGGTAAGTGGTCTACGGTTATATCATTAACTTCAACTAGGCATATTGAATTGTTTACTAATTTAAACCTATGAAAATATGCTCTGGCCGTGTCCTGTTAACACTGATGTAAGGTTGGAAGTTGCACTGAATTTCAATTTGAGTCTATTTGAAATTACTGGGATGTACAGTAAGTGTGTATGTATGTATGTATGTATGTATGTATATGTGTATGTATGTATGTACAGTATGTATGTATGTGTGTATGCATGTGTGCATGTAGTATGTATGTATGTATGTATGTTCAGTATGTATGTATGTATGTATGTATGTATGTATGTATGTATGTGTGTATGTATGTATGTATGTATGTATGTATATTGCTAATTTTTTTAAAGCTTGTGTTGGCTAGATATTATGGTTTGAAAATATATATTTCCTCAATTATATATTTCCTCTTCCTGTTGGATATACAAGTTAAGGAATGAGAAAGAATCTTCTGTAGAATGGTTAATACAATTAAGTTAGTAATAAACATAAACAAATTTCTTAATGATAATGTTGCTAAACAAAAAGAAAAAGTGCTGTAATGATTTCTAGTTGTTGTTCAGTCAAATGTCCGAAGACAGGTCTGAACCTCACAAGTGACGCCAGTAAGGCGTCACTCATGGAGAAACTAAGCCAGGAAGCAATGGGGGTAGGATGGCTAGTTCCTTTCCCTCTCCATTGCATACCTCGCTGACTAATAACATATTACACTAATCAGACTTCAGATGTATACAAATAATAATTATTGTTCTTCCTCTAACACATATCGTCAAATGAAATGTCTTGCCTCATAAGAGATGTAGGTATATATACTGTATATATTAGCCAGAACCGCTGTCAGAGTGCGGTAAGTAAAAGGATCACAAATCCGCCTGCTTGATCTGCTGACCCCAGGCTAGGAGAGGTCTACAAATATGTAGATGTCTAGTGTCTGTGTCCATAGAATCGTCTCGTCCCCTACTAGTATCGGTGTGTAAGTCCTACAACAAGGTAATTTAAAAGAATAAAAAAGTTAAAATGGACTTAATTTGCATGTAGTTGCTGTGATTTAGTTGAGGACTGGCTGTGTGTGATCTTTTTGTAAATCAATTTACTTAGCCCGCCACTCGACAGTATTTTTAGTTTTTTTACAGTGACCAGTCGTCGTATTTTATTTTATTTTATTGGGTTATTTTACGACGCTGTATCAACATCTAGGTTATTTAGCGTCTGAATGATATGAAGGTGATAATGCCGGTGAAATGAGTCCGGGGTCCAGCACCGAAAGTTACCCAGCATTTGCTTGTATTGTGTTGAGGGAAAACCCCGGAAAAAACCTCAATCAGGTAACTTGCCCCAACCGGGATTCGAACCTGGGCCACGTGGTTTCGCAGCCAGACGCGCTGACCGTTACTCCACAGGTGTGGACCCAGTCGTCGTGTGGTATAATCAATTTACATTATGTTTTCAACAACAGCAAAAAAAATAGGTGCGAAATAACGCAGCATCGGGCAAAAAAAGTGTTAATTAAACCTTAAAAACACGGACCAATCGTGCGGTAAGTACGAGTAATCACATCTACTTTGTTATTTCTTAACCAGTCATCGTGCGATATAATCAACAATGGTATAAGTACTGTACGAAACAACGCAGCATCGCGCAAAAATGGTTATTTAACCTTTCAACGCGGACCTGTTAAAAATCGCTCTATTGCAGACTACTCTTCTCCCAGACTACCCATTCTTTTCAATGACCTGACGCGTACAGAGGCCAAACATTCATTTTTTCGTAAATTCATACTTAATGTTTTATTCGGCTCTGATGTCTTCATCGCTTTACGACCACCTATTACGTAGTATTTCCTCAAATAAATCGCTTTTCTACTACTTATATTCTCTTTCGTTGTTATTTTGACCAACTCTTAAAATCCTGATCCACACAAAAGTGTTGACACATCCATTGTTTTATATAATTTCTGAAGTGGGATAGTTGTGGATTGTCGGTCCAATGTTTCTTAATCTATTATTTAACGATACGTTTCAAATGTCTGATTATTTAATTTCGATGGAATTGGTGATATAAAAATAGTATCTGAATAGGTAAGTCCAAGGATTCGTCAGAGGTTTAACTGCCATTCCTTTTACAGTTAGGAGATACCTCTGAAAAAAAAAAAAAAAAAAAAAAACTACAGTAAGTATCAACCCAAACGGGTTCGAACCCATAACCGAGCGCAGTTTAGGAGTAGTCATTTTGATGACTACACCTGAACTATGCGGCTGCTCAAAAGATTCTTCATATCGTCACATAAAATTAGGAAATTAAGTTCTATGTCCAAATTGCTAAAATAATTAAAACTTCCATAATTTCTTGACTACTAAAAATAAGAAATTTCTTCATTTCCTATACTACTTAATTCTATATCTAATTACATTGTTTATCATTTTGGTGCCATAATAATCATTGTCTGATTGTTGATATTGACATTTCCAAAACTTAAGGGGGGAAGTACCTAATTTTTTC
The DNA here is from genome assembly GCF_040183065.1 of Periplaneta americana. Taxonomy (NCBI): domain Eukaryota; kingdom Metazoa; phylum Arthropoda; class Insecta; order Blattodea; family Blattidae; genus Periplaneta; species Periplaneta americana. Next base: position 68,984,959 of record NC_091125.1, read on the forward strand.
CAAATTTATTGCATACATTATGTGTCTTTAAACCATTCATATCTCAGAGCATTTTAGTTACGGTGATATCAAATTTGGCAAATTTGATATACAGTCTTTCTGACTTGTTCTGCATTTTCGTATCATTCATTGAGCCACGTGAGTATTTTCGTAAAAGAAAATATTTTCCCTGGCAGAAAATACAATACAAATGGGGTGGAAATTAGTATTTTACCGTGGACCAAAGTCAATAAAAATTGAATATGCATTTTAAATATTTTTCAAAACACTGTAATTGATTTAGAAAATGTTGAATGAAAATTGAGAAATCATTAAATATTTCCTAATATTTTACTCAAGTCTTTGACATTTTTGAACGATTCTTACTTTAAAATGTTTGTACCGGTTGCATGAACAACACGAACTAAAATCGTCTCGGAAAAATAATTTTGGAGGAATACGAAAATGGGGGTTGCAAAAAAATCTCAATAAAAGTAAATATAGCCTATAATAATTGGTGAGAGTGGTCAAAGACTATTATAGTATTAGAAGATGTGAAAGGACGTATTTACATTTGTAATATAATAACATAGCATTAAATATTTTGAGTTGAAATTACAAACTAAGGAAACAATGAGTCTGAAATAACAAACAGAATAATTAAAGATCGATTTGCAATAGCAATGCTGTGAGGAATATTATGGGATAGGGGAATATTTAAGGAATCTAAAATCCGTATTTATAAATCAGTAATGATAAATTTAATAACGTGAAATAAAAATGCAAAATTAAAATCTAAATTACAGTTAACAGAAAGGATTTTTAAGGAGAAACAGCACGATGTTCTAAACTAGGTAGAATTAGAAATGATGCAATAAGAGAAAATATGAAGTTTAAAAGTTTTACTATACAGTTTGTGGAAAATAAACAATTATAATGTCTTCGACATGTGAAAAGAATGGACGCAAATAAGTTACCAAAGAGGAGTTTAGAATGAGCCTCAACTGGGAGGAAAAGAAGACGAAGACTTAAAAAAAAAAAAAAAAAATGCGGCCGGAGGGTATTATTGGCATGATGGTAGCAAGATGATGACTGGGAAAATAGAAATTAATGGAGGAAGAAAATTTCAATTTTATAAAAAGTTGGAACAGTAAGATGTATCTGCATTTAAAACCTATGTGCTATGTTCTTACTTTAACATTTTCATTATCTATAATTTGTTAAATCTAAATAGCTAATGCTAGAGCTGAGATCATAGTGAAGCTGATAAGATGTAAAAACACATGATTATGCAACATTTCATTAACGTAACTTAAAAAGTTTTTGAGTTAATGTTAGAGAAATTTAAGCAAATTTTTACGACAAGAAAGAGAAAAGTATATTAAATTAAGTGAAAGGATAAAAAAGTAATTTTCTGACAAATAAATTTGTATCTCCCTCCAAGGCCGTGCACAAGGAGGGTGTTACTGGGTTTTACCCCTCTTCCGGAAGATATATCAGCAAATTCGAAAGTGAAACAGTGAAATATTTCAATATCTTATACAATACCGCAGGTATAAACACCATTTCACACTGTGATATTATAACTAATAAACAATTTATTAAAAAGGTATAAACTATTTTATGAAAAATAATGTTTCTCCCACTTCAAAAAAATCCTCACCTTTCTGCCCTTTAAAAATCTTGCATATGAGCCTACCTCCCACTTAAATACTTTGTACAGCAAATAATGACTATAATTTATGAAATACAAGTTTATAATCATACAACACAATCCTTTATCTTAAAGCTCTATAACCATTAAAACTTTCAATCAACAACAAACAACAACAAATGGCTTTTAAGAAACTCCGCCCTAACATAAGCCCGTCATCGGTCCCTATCCTGTGCAAGATTAATCCAGTCTCTATCATCATATCCAACCTCCCTCAAAGCCATTTTTATATTATCCTCCCATCTACGTCTCGGTCTCCCCAAAGGTCTTTTTCACTACGATCTCCCAACTAACACTCTATATGCATTTCTGGATTCGCCCATACGTGCTACATGCCCTACGCATCTCAAACGTCTGGATTTAATGTTCCTAATTATGCAGTTCTGCGTTATGTAACTTTCTTCATTCTCCTGTAACTTCATACCTCTTAGCCCCAAATATTTTCCTAAGCACCTCATATTCAAACATCCTTAATCTCTGTTCCTCTCTCAACGTGAGAGTACAAGTTTTACAACCATAAAGAACAACCGGTAATATAACTGTTTTATAAATTCTAACTTTGAGATTTTTTAACAGCAGACTAGATGACAAAAGCTTCTCAACCGAATAATAACACGCATTTCCCATATTTATTCTGCGTTTAATTTCCTCCCAAGTGTCATTTATATTTGTTACTGTTGCTCCAACATATTTGAATTTTTCCACCTCTTCGAAGGATAAATCTCCAATTTTTATGTTTCCATTTCGTACAATATTCCGGTCATGAGACATAAACATATACTTCGTCTTTTCGGGATTTGTTTCTAAACCTACCGCTTTACTTGCTTCAAGTAAAATTTCCGTGTTTTCCCTAATCGTTTGTGGATTTTCTCATAACATATTCACGTCATCCGCATAGACAAGCAGCTGATGCAACCCGCTCAATGCCAAACCCTGTCTGTTATCCTGAACTTCCCTAATGGCATATTCTGGAACAAAGTTAAAAAGTAAAGGTGATAGTGCATCTCTTTGCTTTAATCCGCAGTGAATTGGAAAATCATCAGATAGAAACTGGTCTATATGGTCTCTGCTGTAAGTTTCACTGAGACACATTTTAATTAATCGAATACCAAATTCAACAGAATGTTATATAAAACTTCTCTCTTAACCGAGTCATATGCCTTTTTAAAATCAATCAATAATGTATTGTAAACTTATACTCCCATTTTTTCTCCAATACCTGTCGAATACAAAAAATCTGATCAATAGTCGATCTACTACGCCTAAAACTACAACTTGCAATCAGTATTTTAAAAAATGAGTGATTCACCGATTCACACGCATCGATGCAGAACCGTCACTGGAATTCAGGAAAGGTATTTTACAAGACCGAACCTCAAACTTCAGATTATGAAGGCATTGGGACCATAAATTCCATGGTGAGGTCGGTGCAGTGGTGCAGCCTAGCGGCAGCCGTCGAGATTTCGGTTCCGTTAGGCGGGCAACCGATGTATAGTTCGTTGCCCCCGCCAGACAGCGGCGCAACGCAATCCGAGACCCGAGGTCTCCCGGGGACAAGCCGGACTCAGCGGCATTGTCTGCAAGTCTGCCAGCAGTCAAGGGGCTGAAAACAGAAACCCGAGCTACAATAGAAGACGAGAGTGACGACCCTTACGGCCTGCAGCTGGCAGGAAATGAAGACGATTTCCATTTTTCGGAACTTCAAAACTCAGGAAATAGGAGGGCTGTGAGAGTGAAAACTGAAGCGATTTTAGAAAGTTCATCTGCGGTTTTTTCATATGTTTATAAAACCATCATACGTCTTTCTCATGATAATATTTGGTAACGCGGAGTTCGCTGTCTCATACTGATTAATATTGCTATTGATCGATAGTTTTGTAATTCTTTATATTACCTGTGAAATTGTTCATTATCACCTGTTCCGAAAGTGTACTTGCGAACACATGAAGTAAAGTTACTTCTTTTCCTTTTATACCTCTCTCATTTTCATGATTTTTCTCAACCACTATACTCTTCTTTCATTCTCTTCTTCTCTTTACTATGAAGTATTTATTATCCTCTCATCTTCATAACAAACGCCTTTCTCTTCTTCGCTATCTTATTTATACTTTCCTTCTCCCTTTCCTCAGCTCAGTCAATTGATTTTTCATACAAAGCAGTCGATCTCATGATAATCATGATGAATAAAGTGGTTGTAAGGTAGGTTTCCTCTAGGTTCTTCGGTTTTTTCATTGCTCCAGATCTCTTTTGAATAAATCCCGTGAATTCACAATATTTTTAATATTTGTAGAGAAAATGTTACAAATATGAAATAAGGATACAAATATGAAATAGTTTGAGACGAGTTGTATTTCAGCGGAATTACTACGTACTGATACTCTCTTTCACGGGAATGTGTTAGTTTGCAGTTAGAAGCTGAACTGTTGAAATTTTTATCGTTTTGCGTTTCCGAGGAAAGTGAAAAATTTGCCGGCAAGCTCTTTTCTCGGATATACATTGTTATTCATCAATGTTAAAAATATTGATTTTATATATATATATATATATATATATATATATATATATATATATATATATATATACAGGGCTTTCATTTCAAAACTTCCAAGTCTAAATAAATAATTATTTAAATTGAATTAAATTTAAACAGAAAACACGTCAATTTACATATTGAGGGGGAAGTCTGAAACCAGGCTTAATTGCATTTTACATTTCACACCCACCTCCAGCTACCCCCACTTTGAAATTTCAAATGGCACCCCTATATTTTTATACTTGAATATGGAAGAGCATTCAATTGTTTATACACCTCATCCATTTGTTTTCGCCAATTTGGTTTTCTATCGTCGCCTGGCAACCTGTATTTTTGTTGTTATTAGTTGATTTTAGGATGAAAACACAGCTTCTTTTGTGTAATTTCCTAAATTTAATCAATAAGGATGATTTATGTTCCCTCTTGAATAGCATACACCATTTTAAAATAATTTAATACACAAACACATCTATCCCCTTTGCTGTGGAATCTTCGGTCCTTGAGTCATGACGCTAAAGTTTTGGTATCTCAAATGGGCCAAATTTTGATCTACATTACTGGTGATCGCCGTTGCACTACTTATTTGCGTCAACGCTTAAGTATTGGTATTCAACGCAGAAATGCAATGAGCGTTTTAGGTACTCTTCCCGAATCCAGCCGTTTGGACGAACTCTTTCTTCTGTAAAATTTATGAAGTATTCTGTGTGTAAATATTTGTATTTAGTGTTATGAATTTAATATTAGCGCATCTTGTAACACCGTATTAAATCAATCTATTTTGTATTAATAAAATTATATAATTACTATTATATGAAATGCTCAATAAGTTTATGTAGCTTTATTCTCTTCAGCTCTAATCAACAATAATAATCCAGGTTGTCAGCCGACGATAGAAAACAAAAGATGCGAAAACAAATGAATGAGGTGTATAAACAATCGAATGCTCTTTCATATTTAAGTATAGAAATATAGATGTGTCATTTAAAATTTCAAAGTGGGGAGGTTGGGGGTGGGAGTGAAATCTAAAATGCAATTAAGCCTGGTTTCAGATTTCCCCCTCGATATTTAAATTGACGTGTTTTTTTGTTTAAATTGAATTCAATTTAAATAATTAGTTATTTAGACTGGGAAGTTAGTTTTGAAATTATATATATATATATATATATATATATATATATATATATATATATATATAAAACTCTTAAAGAGAAATAATCTATGTTTATAGTAATGTATGTTTATTTGATTTCACTTTTAAATTATGATATGTTTTGAGGTTATGACAAACTACATCAGTGTGCCACAAACATGAAATACTATTATTATGTATTCGTATTAGTATTCTAGCTTTATATCCTAGTTTTGTGTTTCGTTACTAATGGTGACACCTGTGGAGGAAAAAAACCTCATCTTCCAACAAACATAGAAAACACTGAATTGAAAAAGCAATGCAAGAAGCCATGAAACAAGTTCGACAAAAGTTGTGAGAGACGTTCAGCATTCAAAGTATGTGGGTTCCAAAACGAAAAAACAAAATGATAATATATTCCATATTTGTAACACTTCTTCTATATCTGTATAACAAATACGACAATTCGTTAAAATTTTTAAAGTAACAAGTTTTGATTACTCGTATGTATCTTACGCTCTTACTAATCTCTGTAGTTAAAAGCAACCAAGTAATTGGGATAATTTTCTTATTATTACTAATTTATCATTATTATCATCATTATTATTATCATCATTATTATTATTATTATTATTATTATTATTATTATTATTATTATTATTTTCCTCGCTAACTTAGAATAAATGACACAGAGTTAAATAGAATCAAATTTATTTAATCAATTTTATTATTTAGATTTGGATTTATTTATTTATTTAGATTTTATTTAATAATAACATATACATAAAAACGTTACGTTAAAATAATTATATTTAATTATATAAAATTATAATTAATTATATAATTATAAATTGTAACTTTATTTCAAACGTCTACTATCCCACGAACATCTCCCTCTCTGGGAAAAAATCTTGCGCACCACACTTACTATTAAATCCCATGTTACCGGGAACATATTATCTACAGAAGTCGATGGATTTATACAGACAAAAACCCTCAGTGTGGTTCCATCGCAAGAGAAATCACGCTGAAATGTCTGTGCTGTACATTTATTACTCGTAAAGCATCCCTGTCCATGAGGCAGCTGACTATAGTCTGCCGCGCAGGAGGTCAAGGTTCGAGTTTTATGACACCTGGGGTTTTTCATGAAAAATCCATTACTGACATTTATAACGGATTAGGTCGTACAGTTGGAGCTTTTCTCGGTGTTCTCCCTTCCTTCCATGGCTGTTTTTCCTTCACGCTCCGTGAAGGAAAAACAGCCATGGAAGGAAGGGCTGCCTGAAGAATTACACTGTAGTCCGATGCTTGCTGTGTTTACCACTTCCATCGTATGGATAATCGTTTAAATCCGCAGCATCGCATTCCTGTGAGTATCATGATCACTATTTGTTGCCATCTACAGGACTCAGTTCCGACGAAATCCACGTTTAATGCTCCTCTGTCTCCCTGACAGTCCAGCAACCTTCTCAAAACGATGTCATCTGTGTGCACACAGCGAATAGTATTTCATTTTATTGCATCCTCTTTGACTTGAAATTATTGAATGATAATAGGCCTACTGTAAGTTAAGTTGAAATTCATTACATGGAAATGAGTCCAGAGTCCAAAGCGAAAAATGTCCTGCATTTGTTTTTAATTGGTCCATAACGGTGGCTCTTTTCATGTTGCTTATCAAATCATTCTACTTTTGAGGTAATGAATTTCACCTTAGAGAAGTTCTCATATAATAATGAAGTAGCCTATATCAAAATTCCAAAGTGGACGTCTTGGAAAAAAGACAATATTTTCATAAAAACGCTTCCCGTTCTGTACGAAATATATAACACAAAGAATCATCAGAGCATATCCTACCCTGCATTAATAACAAGTTCAACGACATGTTTAATCTACCATCAGCCGGAGACAGTAATAAAAATATATGGAAATACAGCCTTATGGATTTGCTCTATGGACCTCCGAAGAGAAGAATGGATTTTTGACACTAGCAGAGTAACAAGAAGGATTTAATAGACCATATCTCAAATCATTAACAACCAATTAACTTCCACTAAGAAAAATGCTCTTTCTAATTATTTAAGGCTTCATTCTAAATGTAAAAGTTTTCATGGACTATTCGCTTATATATATTTTTTCCGATTACAAAAGTTTACACATTTTTGCGTAACCTGTCATTGTAAATTATTTGTTTTTTTCCTCCTCCATTCTTTTCTGTCTGTCCATAAATATTCTTCAATGTCCCTCTCTCTCATAAAAGTATGACCTTACATTCCGGTGCCAGGCTTTCTTCACCTTTTCATTCGTCTAAACTCTAAGTGGTATCCTTTGTATGATTATTTTTCGGCAATCTCCCATCTGTATCCTTTTTTTGTATGCCCATACCATTTCAATGAATTTGGTTGAATGAAATCCATAACTGAATTTTGAACTTTTATTGCAGCTATCTTCTGTAATTTCATTTCTAATGTTTTTACTTTCGAGATATCATTTCACAACATCTTCAAAATTTCATCTCTCCTGCCATTAAGTTTATTTATAATTGTAATTTCTCATTCCGAACTTTTGTTCCTTATATTGTATAATACAGTATAATGGTACTCCTATTGTTTTGTTTTAAATATTTTCATTTTGGCTTCTTTTGTAACCTGTCCACCACATGAATCATTTAACATAGAAATAATCAATTATTCTCCAGATTTTATTTTGCATTAATTTCATTACCTTGTTTCCCATCATTTGTAATTTTCACCTCCAGCTCTATTCTTCAGTATGTATGAGTAATTGTTTTCAACCCTTCTTCTAATATCAAATCTAAATGTGTCCCTTCTATTGCCTATGTTTTTTAAATTACAGTTACATTAAAACCCAATTTGTATATGCCTGCATCAATACACAGAGTGGAAGTGAAATAATCCTACAGTTTGAAAGGGACGATAGGATACATTTAAATTAATAGAGATTAATAGAGAACTTATATTACTTTTGTGATTAAATGCACGGTTAATTATAAAATTGACTTGGAAGTTTCAGCATCGCTGCTAACACATCGCTCTTTCTTCTCGTAATACAGACGTAAGAAGTCAACGAACTCAGGTCTGTTTGCCTTAGTGAACTACCTCCAATCTCCCTTTCTGGCTACAATGTTGAAAACTGGCCGCATTGGCTTCAAGTTAATGGTTTTTTAATTAAATTTACACGAAAACTGATCACGCTGTTGACTACGCCAGAGGGATAAATGATTTTTTTATTAGATTTTATATCTATATGGACAAAAATCACTATCCTACACGCAATAGTTACCGAATAAGAGAGCGTTAAATATTTGAAAAAAAAAAAAGAGGAAAACTTTTTTTCTGAGAAAACTATGAACTTTTCACCGATATGGTACCGGTATTACACTTTTTTGTTACATGCAACATGAACTATTCACTCTGAAAATTTACAGGGCTATTTCACTTCTACTGTGTGTATAGCTGTGTCTGTGTATCTGTGTCTGTGTGTATGTCTCTGTCTTTCTCTGATATTTTGACTACAAAGATGTTTGGGAATCAGTGACGATAATATGGTTATAAGAACAGTGAGAGCCACCGGAATAGCTCGGATGGTAGCGCGTTTGCCTACTGATCCCAAACTGCGCTCGGGCGTGGTTTCTATTCTGTCTTGGACTTGATATCTGTTTTTTTCCTAGGTTTTCCCCAAACATGGGGTGAATATCAGGTAATCCCATGACGAATCTTTGGTCTCATCTCGTCAAATACCATCTCACTGTCAACAATTCCACCAATTGTAAATAACCTTATAGTTAATACAGCGTCGTTAAATAGCCAATAAAAGAAGAATGGAATGATAATGACTTTGTATTCGAAAGATATTTATTTTGTTAACACAAAATATCAGTTTCTGCCAGTTGAATTAAAAGTACTCGGTTAAAAAAGTGAGACAAATGAGCTGTAGCTGGATCACCAGAGAAAGGTTAGCAACAATAACGAATTTTAACTCTAAAGCTTACAGCCCATTTAATTGTATTGTTTCACTAACAAAGGAAAATTTTAGAAGAATCTTAAAGCTTTTTGCTTTAAACAGGTACGAAAGCAAACACGCACGATACCGCACGTAATACATGGCTGCTCTGAGCATGTGCGAGCTCCAAGGTAAATTAACATCTTTCCCATTTCGAGAACTATACTTCAGGAGAAGCAACAATATAGCAAACCGCACAGTAAATATCATGCAAATTTCAATGGAGGCGGCTAGGGCAGACGGCGAGACGCTGGAACAAGGCCAACGGGTGGGGCCGTCACCGCCCGAATTAGATTCTGAGTGGGGTCGGGAACCCACCTCAATGTCGCGGCTGAAGACTGGGGTTTGTGTCCCATCCCAGGTGTAGGTGCAGCGTGTTTAGGCTACTGTGTGACAAGACAAAAACGTGGGCAAAAAATATATATGTATTTACCTTCTAGTGGTAGGCAAACATGTATATTATTTTGAGATTTTTTCAATTAAAAGTACCTATTCATTGCCAAGAGAAAATGTACATTTCCTTATTATTCTTCGTCACGAGGAAATGATAAATTTCTGAGAATCTATCGACAAGGTAGACTGCTTGATAAAATATCGCAAGAGGAAATGATTTTCTGAAAACGTATAGCTGACAAAAATAAGAGCATTTTTATATCGTGCAGAGAGAACAACGTCTTTTGATAATGTCAAAACTATGAATGTCTGCATTCTGAGATCTGTTAACATGGGGAAAATGTCTAAACTAACTAAACTAACATGAAAAAATTTAATAATGACATCTTGAATATTTATTTATATTAAACAATGCGATTCTCTCATTAACTTACGACGTGAGAAATTATCTCTTTTAACTATACCCACGAGAAAATGAAGCCTTTTCAGTAATATATCGTCCAAAAGTATGACTTTCCGATAATAATATGTCGCCAAGAAATGTTAACAGCAGTAGGCCTATTTTATATTGTATAACGACACTTCAAATTGCAGCGATTATTCAGTGTCAAAATTCATTGTTATGAGAAGTAGCAGACATATTTTACTTAGAACTCTTTATTAGGAAGAGGGTTCTTTTATACACTGTAAGTAAGTAGTCGTCAGCACTCGCTGAAATGTGTAAAGGGTAAGCGGAGCGGTCCCCTGTGCCCCGTCGTGCAGCAGGAAGAGGTAGAGAGCATACCCGCTAGCAGCTACGAGTGCACCATAGTATATACAGTGTGTTCTCCGCAGGTAAGAGACGCTAACTCCAGAGTACTCTGTGCTGTTGACCGCTGCTCTAATCTACGACAAAGGTACACAAATTTACTTCGTTCCCGGAGGAAGCTATGCTAAAGACCTAATTCATCATCCTTTAAAATCTAAAGTCGAAGAAAGCTTACTTAAGTATTTAGTTATAACAACAACTTTCAGGCGTTAAAATGAGAAGTAAATGGTAAATTACTTAGTTGACTAATTTTTTCTTCTTATCGGTCATCTTCAGAATAAGTGAGATCCTTGTTTCCTCTGTTTTTTTTTTTTTTTTTTTTCAGTTTTGTTGGGGGTGCGTTTGTGTTTGACAGTGTGGAGTCAAATAGTGTGCGTCTTTTGAAATTTAGTTATGTATTGATTGTATGTCTATATATTTCGTGCTGTTCTAGGGTACGGCATTTAATTTCTGGTTTTTGGTTGAATAGGCTATGTAGTATTTCTATGTCTGTTGCTGTAGCTAGAGTTAGTCTTTGTGATGTTTTCTGCGTATGTGGAAGTAATGAGTGATTAGGTTATGGCTGTTATATGTTCTTTGTATCGTGTTTGAAGTGCTCCCAGTTTGTCCGATGTAGAAATTGTTACAAGTATTACAGTTATGACGAAGGATTCGACTAATGTTACATAAAGGGGGAAAATATGAATTTGATAATAAATAACAAAAAATGTATGTTATTAATGACAAATAGCCAAGAAAAAATGCTGATTTTTTTTTTGTTCCCGCGAAAATGATACAATGTTCACGATCTATCGTCATGGGAAGACTTTATTTATTTATTTATTTATTTATTTATTTATTTATTTATTTATTTATTTATTTATTTATTTATTTATTCATTTATTCTGGTGTAGCTAAGGCCATCAAGCCTTCTCTTCCACACCACCAGAAATACAAATACAATAATAGACATAATCCATAATCATTATCCACTACCAGAAGAAAATATGAGGTTATTGTTCGTTTATCACCGCACAAATTTATGTACATTTGCATGTCACCATTTAACAAAATATAAGAATAAAAAACCTGGGATATTTCAAATAGTCACTCCGCTAATCTCCCCTGCAGAGGGATAGAATAAGCACGACCGCTGGCGTTACTTGGATGGAGCTGAGGATTGATGCAGGAAAGCGGAAGTGACGGGATTAAGCAGTTTTGAGGTTAAGGTTGCCTGGTCTGGGGATGATGTCGAGACCCGCAAGGACGTGTGCGCCTTTCCCTCCAGCGAGCGGCCTTTCCAGCCATATGATCGCGTCACTGATATTGAATCAGTCGTGACGTCATACGGTAAGTTACTCAAAGAGCTGCTAAGAACACAGTTCCAGCAAACTTTCTGGCAAAGAGGACCGCGGTGTTGCGTGCCAAATCGCTGTTGCCGTTGTCGTAGCTTGCCAGCATTAGTTGGAAGATGAGAGATGAGATAGTTGAAGGTCGTGCTTCACGGCCGACAATACATGTCATTACTGGTCTCTTGTTCTTTTTTGTATTCTTTCATTATTTTTCCTACTTCATCTGTATTTTCATTTTCTTTCATCATCCTATCCTACTTTTTTTTATCTCGTTTTCTCTTTATCTTATCCATATTCAGCCTCTCTGTCTCTCTCTTCTATTTGCCTATCTTTTACTGTATAAATGCATATAATATGTATTACATTATTCCTTCTTTCACTTCCTTTTTTATATCTTTCTATTTCTACCTGTCTGCCTACTTACCTATCTTTGCATCTTTGCATCTTTGCACTTATTTTTCTTAATTTCTCTTTCTTTTATTCTTCCTGGCTTCTATTCCTACCTTTTTCCATTTAACTTATCCGTCTTTCCTTTATTTTCTGTATTTTTTTCTACCCATCTATTTATAAAGGTATCAAACCAGAGGGAATCTGATAGACACAAATAGACATAGTTGACTAGGGACATCGTAATATGGTGAGTAAAATACATCATAGTTGGTATATAAAACTGCTGTAATTCGCGAAAAAAAAACACGTTATTTATAATATGTAAATCCTTAAAAAAAACAAATCGGTATTTTAATATGCAAATCGTGACATAATCGGTATTTAAGTATGTAAATCGTAAAGAAAAAGTTGAAATTAAACATGGAAACCATTTGAAAAAATTGATAATGAAACAGTCATAACTTATCCCTACAGGCTTCCCCTGTATTAGTAAGGCCAGTTGCACACTAGATGGGGAAAAGTGTCACGTGAATATCAAGAACTTCAGGCCTATGTTCTTTTACACATCATGACAGACTGCTTTATCAAAATATAATATTTATTAGTCTTCGTTGCGTACTCTTGCTGAAAATGTGGTAAATACCTTTAACACATCACTTCATCTTGTGTTACGTATGTAACGAAATAAGCATTGTTCATGCGCAACACACAGATTTTCATATTTTCACCTTGCGAACAACCATGCTTTCCATTGACTATTACACTTTTACTACGTCATACTACTTTTGACCAATAAAACGGTACGAAAGGATATGTTTCAACCAATCATGGCTGTTTATCGCACAATTTTATCACTTTCCTAGCATTTGTTTATTTTTATTACTTACCTAGAATTTGTTTGTTTTATCATTTCCCAAGCATTTGTTTCTCTGTTTGCCAACATTTAAAACTGCAAATTCTTTATGGGACTTTAAAACATGCTTTGCGATCGTCATTTGTTTCCAGCATAGATAGTCAACTGAAAATGGCGGCTCAGTAAAAACGTTTTGGTGAAGCTAACATTAGTGAAATATAATTCTTGTAAATCAATTAATATCTACAAGTATTTTATTGTATTAGAGTACTTTATTTCTTCTAATCTTTATATGCTTCCTTCTGTTTTTATCAACTCCCTACAACTTGTTTCATTGTTTGCCAACATTTCAAATTGGAAATTCTTTACGGTACTATAAAACATGCTTTGTGATCGTCATTTGTTTATCGCATAGTCAACTGAAAATGGCGGCTCCGTTGAAACGTTTTGGTGAAGCTAACTTTAGTGAAATAGAATTTGAGTAAGCTAAGTCAATTAATATCTTATTATATTAGAGTACTTTATTCCTTTTAATCTTTATATACTTTCTTCTAATCTTGTAATAGTCAATTAAATCCCACTCGAGTTTCGATTTTCTCTAAATAAATCAAAACTTCTAGTGAGATAACTGTTGATAAAACATGAAAGACAAACCCATTTCCGTATTTATTTCTAGTGTTTGACGAAAATAAAAAAATGGAATTTCGTAACCGATTAAAGTGCGACTCAGCGATATTCGTAAAAAATGCGTTTAATTAAAAGAAACTGGCAATTTCGAAAAAAAAAAAAAAAAAAAAAAGAAAAAAGATAAAAAACCGAGCAAAATTCGCTACAAATCGCGATCGTAAAACAAAACATGTCTCATTCATATGTTTACAAATTTTAGCTCCCTGACATAATGAACAGAAATTCGTGAAAAAATTCATTCGCGAAAATCGGGTGTCCTTACAGATGACAAATTTTAAGATTTATTTCCCGAGATCGAGATCTCGTCATACACATGGTGGAGAAAGGGCAAGAAGGCAGGGGCGTATACTGGTTAAAGGGTTTGGGCTACCGCTGACCCTATTATTACACAAAATATATCTAACAATTACTTTAATTTTAATTGCTATGGTAAAACTAATAATACAAAATTATTACATTATGTTATATTATAAACTTTTTCTTTTGTAATTTCCTTGGGCTACCGCCGGTAGCCCTGGTAGCCCGCAAAATACGCCCCTGCGAAGAAGGGATTATATTTTGACTTCTGTGGTGAAGTACGTTGGGGACCTGACGAACTCTTAAAACTGAGAAGGCATAGGCTCTAGTCGATCATTGCTTTAGGGCTCAGGAAGAAGAGCTATCGCTTTGCGTACTGAGATTTTATCATATCGTTATCGAAGTAGGCTATATTGTAAGCTCATATTTTGGTATTTTTTTTTTTACCTAAACTAGAACTGATACACTGTGGCAATTTTGTGATGTACAGTCTATCACAACGTCAGTGCGAACTATTAATTTATTAACTCAAAAATGCACTATTTATCTGATACAAATTTGGTATAAATTGGAATGGAAATGGTTTCGAAGGGACACAATTTCTTATAGAGGAGGAGGCGGAGGAGGAGGAGGAGGAGGAGGAGGTGGTGGAAGAAGAAGAAAGAAAGAAGTGGATGAAATGCAAGAGAGGAGAATGAGAATGGAGGAGGTGGAAAAACAGGACATCGTGGTAATCAGCTAGCCACCGGTCAGACATTCCGTTCAGAGACACTGGAGCTGGATATGTCACAAGAAGCCATGAAGGAAGGAAAGTTTTTTACGCTCAGCGACTGAATTGTCACGTTGCACGTGGCTTAACCAGATGCTCGTGTACTGATGCAATGCAGTGCTGTGTCATGGTTGGTCGTAATGACCCTCGTTACTGCCATGAACGTGCAGGTTCCGCACATGGCGGAACAAACATCACCACTTGGCTTAGTGAGATTTAAACGCGGCTGCAGTGTGAGCTTCATAACTCTATCAATCAGCTGATGACTTTTTATCAAAGCAATATACTTAGTTCCGATTCCAGGGAAATTGTGACGTTTTAAATAAGACGACTATAAGATAAAATCTGAATGATATTATAGATGAATATAATAACATATGAACGTATATACATGGATGTTAAAGTAACGGTACCCCTCAGAATAACATGAATTAGAACTTGAAGTTAATAATAAATTATTATCAAACAAATACCTCGGGTTCAACATGAAAGTCTAAGGCCTAATTGTATAAAACTCCCTGACTAAAGATAAACTTTGATCGTAGATCGAAAAGTGAACCGAGTTCAGACACTTCTTCTATTGTATAAAACTTTTCTGCGATCAAATTACCTTGGTTCAAATGCAATTTAAGTTCACGTGAAAAGGATCTGGCAACATCGCATAAACAGGTGAAATACGTAATGCGCGGACCATGTTATACAGGTTTGTTCAGCGTTGCCAATCTAGCGACTTTAACTCTTTTTCAACAACAATTTCTTTTAACTTTTATATCGCTTAAATAGGGATTTAGTGACCTTTTTAGCACCCCAATAGTGACAAAATTTAATCTTTCTTTGTTGATAATGAGAAATCTAGCGACTTTACAACTACTTTTTGGCAACTTTCCGTATACTCTGTTGGAGACACTGGTTTTTTGTGCAATGTAAATAATGGCGGACAATAAAAGAAGGTTGACTGTTCTCCGAGTTGTTAACATGTTATGGTGTTTGATACTGCTAAACATAATAAAGCTTTATTAAACGACAATTTTCGTTTAGTAATACAGTAAATTGAAAATTTATGAATGTACCTATCATATCCATTAATAATTAATGATTGTTATAAACATAATATAATTATAGGTTATGTTATTTGATACTGCTGAACACGATAGAGCCTTATAAAATATAAGATTGTTTGTGTATTAAGGCAAGAAATTGAAAGAAATATATGTAAATGTACCTATCATATCTATTGATATTAATAATAATGGATATTTTATTTGCACAATCTGTCACTCGTATATTTCAAACAGAAAAGAAATAACTGAACTTGGATCATCTAACTTAATCGGAGAAATTTCTTCAGTCAAAGTTGACTTTAGTTTGAGACAAATTAATTTCAGATTAGACTTTATACAACACAAAATTCCAAGTTCAGCTGAAACAAGGATCAATTTAACCTCTGATCTAAGATTAAATGGTTTATACAATCGGGCCTAAAAGGTCTAGAAGAGAAATTAAGTAAATTGAATTCTTTTTCAGTGGAAAATGCAGCGAAATCTAGGCAAAAAGGAAAAAAATAAAATATACTGAACACAGAGCAACGGCTAAATTTGTACTATACACTTGCTAAAAAGTGGAGAAGGCCTACTTCGTTCATTATTTAATGTGTGCGGAAATTTTCTCCCAAGAAGCACTAAACTTGATAGATGGCACCACAACATGTAAAATTCAGGATATGAACTTCTCTTTAACACGGAATTTGTCCCAGAAGTAAAATGAAACAAATAGTAATTCTGCAGATTAACGTATTCCTAAATGGGTTAATTAATGATGCGGTATCAATTAGTAGGCTACATTCCCACCCCTACTAAAATCTTGTCGTATGTCGAAAATCACATATTAATTTCGTAAATTATTTTCCACGTTGTTTTACTGGTTGGAGGTATGACATTTTAATAATGAAATATCAAAGGTTTTGGTACCTATTTATTAAAATATTTTTACATTTTTTTCAGTATTTTACCAAGAAATAACGTAGGCTATCTTTACAAATCACAGTTTTCGAGTTACGACACTATTTTACTGGGAGTGCAATATGCACAAGAGGCTAACAAGCAGGTAAAATATTGTCCAATTGGTACTGTTGTCGGCGAGAATCCCAGTTATCCCAAAGTCGCTGCGAAATTATACGTTAAAAGATATCCTGTATTTCGTAATAGATAAAGAGTAGCAAGTATTCTCGACATTTTGTCCACTTGTTTTGGCTATGTACCTCGTTTAAGGGACCGCTTACGTGATTTTTAAAAGTTCTACAATTTTCATTCAAAATGTATGATTTTTAAACTACATAAACATGCCTGCAATACTATCATCTCTACAAAATGTGGTGCCATTATGACTAATAGTTTTGAAATTATACTTTTAAATATATTTTATATTGACATCGCTAGAAGGTTCCTTGCGCCAAAGGTTTAAAAATGTTTAGTTCATATTTGCTCAAAAGCTTGAAATCAGTCATGAGAATATAAATTAATAAGCTTTTTGAGCTCAGTCTAAATAGAAAGTCACAATGAAACTTTAAATCACATGAATTTACAATTACAGCATATTTTAATTTAAGTGCAATATGAATATGCCCCGAAGGAACTTAATATTACATTTTAATATAAATGCTAATTACATTTTATTTATGGACTAGAACGGGGTTCGTCTCTATAGCTATCCATAAGAAAATTTTTTGAAATTTCTTTTTACTCTATTACGATATACAGTGTTTCAAAAATACGGGGCATAATTTCAGGTATGTATTTCCACATGTAGACAATCAAAATAGTTCATTACAACATGTGTCCGGAAATGCTTCATTTCCGAGTTATGGCCTTCACAACATTCAAATTCACCGGAACGTTTTTCTTTCCGCAGGTCGTTGTCATTACAGAAGATGTTCAAAATGTCCACCTCCTGCTTGAATACAGACCTCACATCGATGTCTCATTGACCTGCGAACACGATCCCCAACTCCAGGAGTATTGCATATGTCCTCAGAACATGCCACAATTCGATTCCGAAGGGATTCCAAATCAGGCACCGGAGACGAATAAACCAATGATTTTAAATGGCCCCACAAGTAGAAATCGAGAGGCTTCAGATCAGGTGAGCGTGGAGGCCAAGCAATTGGGCCACCTCTACCTATCCATCGATCAGGAAACCTTCGATCCAAGTACCGGCGAGCCGTACGACTGGTGTGCAGGAGCGCCATCATGCAAGAAGTGAATGTGTTGACGATTGATCAGTGGAGTATATTCTAAAACATGAAGTATGGTGTTTTCCAGGAAGTTTGTGTACGCCTGCCCCGTAAGTCTGTTTACAAGTACATGGGGTCCAACTAATCGATCACCAATGATACCGGCCCACATGTTGAGGGAGAACAGCACCTGGTGATGAGATGGAACAGTTGCACGTGGGTTTTCATACGCCCATACATGCTGATTGTGGAAATTTGTTATGCCATCTTGTGTGAACTGTGCATCTGTAAATAATACTAAGGCAGGAAAGTTCGGATTTACACCACACTGCTGCAAGAACCACTGACAGAACCTAATTCGTGCAGGGTAATCTGCTGGTGATAGGGCCTGTACACGTTGCAAATGATACGAATACAATTGATATTCTTTCAACAGTCTCCAGACAGTCGTATGAGGAACATTGACTTGCAACGCTACCCTTCGTGTGCTGATAGAAGGAGTCATGTTCACAGCCTCCAGAATCTCCTGTACTTCTGGAGTTGTAGATCTTGGTCGTCCCCTTCCCAAACCAGGAGAGTTAAATTTTCCATACTCGCACAGACGGTAATAGAAACGTACAAATTCTTCCGATCTGGACATTGTCGCTGTCGGTACCTCTCCTGGTACAAACGACGAGCCAGCGCAGCATTGCCGTCCGCCTTACCGTACATGAAGTGTATCTCTGCCAGCTCTTGATTTGAATACATGTCGCACAGTCTAACGCCTACACAACACTGAATGTAACCTTCGCCTCGGAATGAACTGTCAGAGTGCCCTCTTAATGTCTCCTTTGACGGCAACGACCTGCGGAAAGAAAAACGTTCCGGTGAATTTCAATGTTGTGAAGGCCATAACTCGGAAATAAAGCATTTCCGGACACTTGTTGTAATGAACTATTTTGATTGTCTACATGTGGGAAATACATACCTGAAATTATGCCCCGTATTTTTGAAACACCCTGTATAAAAGTCGCGTGACATAGTTTGAAGAACTCTCAAATGAATCTTTTTTTTTTTTTTTTTTTGAAACCCCATAAGTCAAATTTTAAAAATTTGAATTTATTGCTAACTCCAGTTTTGTAGGGATAGATATACTATTTTGTATAAAAATACCACAAGTCAAACGATGTTTCTGTTGTGTCAGTGACAAAGATGACACAGAACGAACAAAACTACAGCCTAAGGCCTAAGCTGTTGTGTTTCGTAAATTAATTATTTTCTGTCTGAATTTTGGATTTGTTAGAATAATGTTGTCTTTTGTATAATATATAATTGCATTAGGTTATTTCATTCAGAACTTCATTATTTATGTCCTTAGTGACATTTCATACAGGTTAGAGTAAAATTTATTCACATGAAGCAAAAATTATGACGTCAGCTTCTAAATACTGGTTTTGAGAATCAAATTCGCATTATTTTTTAACCAAAATATCAATTAATTCATGAAATAAAGAGATTGTTTTGTTAAATCTTTACTAGATTTTGGGGAACTCCACAAGTCAAACATTTTCAAACATGAATATTGGGTCATATTCTATTTAAAAATAATCTTTTGCATACAGAAACATTCGTTATGTTTTACCAACATTTCTCATTTCAAATATTTCAATTCGTAACTAGTGCATTTCTTTTAAACAGTTTTTTGTGTTTTCCCAAAACTTTGTATTTCGTGACTTAAGACGTTTCTAAAAAACCGATTGAAATAGGAAATGAAAACATATTATGAAACAGAAGGTTCAACTATAATTTTATTACGAACATAAAGAAGTGGATTTTCTTAACTTTTCACCATTATTCACCACAGTTTCCCCTTAACATATATATAGTAACTACAATACCTTCACATTCATTGGAGTATTAACTCCTATGTCCTCAATCTTGTAGTGACAGCATGTTCTGAACATTCTGTATACACATATTTCTTTGTTTTGTTTTCATTTTCAATCATTTTGTCCATTTCCATTCACAAACTGAGAAGTACTTGTAGTACAAACAAGAGCACCTGCCAAATCAGACATGTAATACAATGTAGCCCATCTTTCTTTATCATACTAAAACATTTGCTCTTGTTTATTTTGAATTGGTTATTTAACGAAGCTGTATGAATTCCTAGATTATTTAGCGTCAGTATAAATTAGTGGTCCCGCGCCGTGGCGTCGTGGTCTAAGGCATCCTGCCTAGGACTCGCGTTACGGAATGCGCGCTGGTTTGGGTCCTCATGGGGGAAGAAATTTTCTCATGAAATTTCGGACAGTGCATGGAACCGGTGCCCACCCAGCATCGTGATGCGCTTGGGGAGCTACGATAGGTAGCGAAATCCGGTTGCGAATGCCAGCTATAACGGCTGGGGGGATCATCGTGCTAACCACACGATACCTCCATTCTGGTTGGATGATCGTCCACCTCTGCTTCGGCATGTGGGAGTGAGGCCAGCAGCCGGCTGTAGCGCCACGGATTATAAATTAGTGACAGCGGTATGGTATTGGCGAGATGAGTCCTAGAACTCGCAATATAATTACTTGACCTTGAACTCACAGTTAGGAAAATCGTCCGAAAAAACTAAATCAGGCATTCAGCTCAAGCGGGATTCAAACACACGCCCGAACGCAGTCTCAGATAGCGATTTGAAGTCATTATTGGAAGGTGAACTCTTCCCTACTTTCCTAAGGAACAACTAATCGTCACAAGCTTCAATGAAGTGGTAAGAGATGTATGGAATACAAATGGAAATGCCATGTAGAACGCATAGCGACTACAAGAGCCGTTAGAAGAATGGTAGGTTCCATCAACGTTCATTAGATTTTGCTTCACAAACGTCAACTTAAGAGTCGTCAATTTTGTAACTGGTCGGATGAAATAAGAACAAACAAATGGTCGACTAGTAGTCAGTGTGACTGTTCCCTAGTTCATGTATAGTGTATTTTAGTGGCATACGTCTTCCGTTAAAGCATGGGAACTGCTGTGATTAGTCACTCTTAAATGCAGTGCATGACTTTTTTCCAGAAATACAAACGTGGAAATGAACATTATAGACAACACAAATGAAAGTGGTACGCTATTCATAGGAACTTTTTAATTTTACGTAAATTTTAAGCTCTTGTTTTTTTTTATATATAAATTTTAAGCAATTTTTAAATATAGTAATAAGTTTATTGCCAGAAAAATATAATACAATGTACTTGTGAATATACACAATACTAGCACTCCCCTGAAAGCGAGTGATCTCGTGCTCGGGGAGGTTCCTTTTTTATGGATTGTAAATACAATTGTAAGTGAAATAAATTTAATACAGTTTATGTTGAGAAGCAAACTTTAAAAACCTGACATGTCCATTTTCAGAAAATACACTTCAGATTCCAAAAACTTACATCTGTACAATGAACAAAATATTTTCTGTGGTTAAATATTAAAGATTATTTTTTGTCATAAATTCTTATCAAATTTCATCACAGAAAAAATTCGTTTATTACAGACACATATTTGTAGCTTTTTCTGAAATGTGACATGTCAGGTTTTGAAAGTCTGCTCCTCATATCATTGTTGTTGTTTAGTCAACTGTGTGAAGACAGGTTTGAACCCCATAAGTGACATCAATAGGGTATCACTCATGAGGCAACTAAGCGAGGAGATAATGGGGTAGGGTAGCTAGTTCCTTTCCCCATTCATTGCATACATCGCTGACTAGTAACATATTACACTAATCAGATTTCAGATGTGTACGAATACGAGCAAATTGTTCTTCCTCTGACATATCGTCAAGTACTGCCGTTATATCACTAGTTATTATTTTTCATTTATTTATTTATTGAATATATATGTCATATAATATATCAAATTATTTTCAATAAAATTACTGTTTTCATCTGAATGTGTGAGTTCGAGAGCCAGTATATCTATAACAAAAGAAATAAGAAATATAATTCATGCAAGAAACCATGTGTATTCCTCTAAACATCATATCAGTGCAAGAGTCTGTTCTGTTCCTGAACAAGTGACATCAGAGTAGTGTGACATAACCCACTGCCGTTGTTAAACAAGTGGCGTCATATGTTGAAACTTCCGTAATGATATTATTCATTTCGTCCTTGATCATAAACATTCCACGTTGAAGTAATATATGCATAGAGGAAAACTGATGCAAGTCCAAGCATTGATAAATGTAATTGCTATAAATACACAATCCAAAGCAACATGCAGATAAACATTAAATACAAGCAACTTGCACGGTAAGAAGTAATATAAAAATATGACACGAATTTATTCCATAAACTTTTAAAAATTCAATACCAATTGAAGTGAATTAATAGGTCTAGTTTATGTTGAATAATACGACTTGTTTAAAGGGATGGTTTCGTGGCGTGTTTTTTATCCAGCAAATAATACACACAATATTTAATTTCTTTCTGGTAGATGCAATAGGCCTAAGAGTAATTAACTTTCTCAAT
The DNA here is from genome assembly GCF_040183065.1 of Periplaneta americana. NCBI lineage: Eukaryota > Metazoa > Arthropoda > Insecta > Blattodea > Blattidae > Periplaneta > Periplaneta americana. The sequence goes on from NC_091125.1 coordinate 69,007,575, forward strand.
ACTCTATGTACACAACTTCGGCAAAGAAATTATATGCGATTTTATTACGAAAAAATATAAGGAATTTTCAAAATAGATTAGAAATGCATTATTTACTTTTATTCGATATATTCAAGATGGCCAGCTGCATAATATTTAATTAAAAATTTCACAATAGTCAACTGACTTGACAGACTGAAATCCCACCTTCACTATGACGGTAGAATTAACATATGTGAGCGATTACGAACTCTGATGAAATACAAATAAACGTTATAACAACAGTCAAGCTTTTGGAATGCACCAACTTCGAATAAAACACATATTTTCTGAAGTAATCTTTAAAACCATGGCGATGAAAATAGTACCACGAATAATTAAAACAAACAACAAATTCTTTGCGCGACACCCATGAAGGGCCAAGATCTACAAGCCGACTGCCGTAGCTTCAGCAGACGAGAATGATCATCCGACTGGTACAGTCATAACGTGTGATTAGCACGATGATCCTTTCAGCCGTTATTGCTGACTTGCGAAACTAAATTTCGCTTCTCACTGTAGCTCCACAAATACATCACGATTCTGGGTGGACATCGATCGTTCGCCTACCACGACATGGTTATCCTCGTGGTAGATGGCAGTAGTCATGATTCTAGACTATTCGAAGATAGTATACAGCGGACGACTATTTCCATAGTGTGTAGAAGACTCGAGAAATGAGGTACGGAAAACTGCTACCAGGGAATGGTACAGTAGACTATTACTGATATAGAAGGCTGGAGAGGAACTCGTAAAGCAACGGATGAAGGGACCAGGAACTGACACGAAACTCTTTCCACAATGATGTAAATTGAGCCTATTTGGTTACAGTACGTAATGGCAAGGCCCGTCTCGCCTGTTTATAGTCAATAACATCTCACAACATTTATTATATAGATACTCTGTATGAAAAACAAATCAACACTTGGCGCCTTTTACTACAAATATTTATATTTTAGATGACGTGTTTCCCAATCTGAAATATTTGGGTAACTTTAGTCACCTATCGTCCCAGGTCACAATGTTTTAGCTTAAGTATTTTACTATTTTGCATTACGATGTTCTACAATTTATCTGACATCCCATTTTTTTGTTGATATTTGATGCCTTAAATAATAATTTACCGAAATAATTTGCTTGTCAAAGTAATCGCTACCTTTTACTGTGGAAATTTCTCATTTTTGGATATTTGTCATTATTTTGAATACTTGGTACCTTTACTACAGTTATTTACTTCTCTATGCGACGTATTCTTTTCAGCTAAAGTACTTACTGTTATTTTCTGAAGTTGGCGACAGATTGGACTGACATATCCCTTTCCGGTTGAAGCACTTCGCTGCTTCTTACTAAAGCCATCTACCGTATCAGGTGACGTGTCTCAAACGTTTGGTGTCTTTCGTTATACTCCGTTCTACATGAAGTGTTGGTTTTAACGGAACTATTGAGCCCCTTTCGTTACAATGTTATGTCTTCTAACTGACATGTCACTTTGCTTTTTATTATACCCAGTTGTATAAAGTGAAAGTAGTGCGACATTGTACAAAGTCTTCGACTTGGATTTTTTTTCCACAAAAACAAGTTTTCAATATTCGTCAACCAAGAAAGTGGTTTTCGGTACTCCGTCTATTTGTTTGTCTGTGTACAGTTAGGAGGAGTGTTATTATCCTAACAATATCTATTGCAATTCTATTGATTATGCCTTTAAATAGTTCAAATTTCCGGGGTATACAATTTTACCCAATTAATCAAATTATATTCTCATCATTACGAAGAACTGTAATTCTTTTAAAATGAATTCATTCTAATTTACTGGATGAATTCATATTCAGAATCTATAAGCCAGTTCAATCAGAAATGAACATGTAACGTAGCAACTTACTAAAAATTACTAGGTTAGGCCTATTATTTAAAAATTTAACAGACTTGGATATTTTATACAATTTTTTTCGTTCATAATTTAAAGTGATAAAGGAAATGGAATTGATACATAATTAAAATTTGTAGGCAGGAGGAGAGCTAGGGAATTTCTCCCATTATATAGTGTATGTCTGCTGATATAGGCTAGTTGTTTCAATGATACAACTTTGTAATTAATTTTTTGAGCACCTACTAACCATTAGGTAAGCTACTGACACCTCAAAGTTATAACATCGTCTCTGGTCCTATAGCATTTAAAAGAGATGTTAAACAACATCAATAATAATAATAATAATAATAACAATAATAATAATAGTAATAATTCATTCATTCCTACTTTTCTGCCAAAGAGCGCATCTTTCACTGCAAACCCATCATTCTCCAATCTTTCCTATTTTCTACCTTCTTCTTAGTATCCGCATACATCTTAATGTAGTCTATCATCTGATATCTTCTTCTGTCCCCTAATAAATCTCTGTACGTGAAGAAATATCTGTCCCCCTCTCTACATTTTCGTCAGTTCGATTACTGAATTCGCTACATGACTCCAAAAATGTTTATATGAGAGAAATAAATTATTTACATAATTTGTAATTTTTTTAATTAAATAAATATAGAGCTTAGTTATACCTATATAAGTTACTGAAGTTACTTTGCAAAATTAATATACACTCTGTCGTAAAGAAAACGAAGAAAAAGGAATTTCACTTCAATGTAAAATTAATTCATATGTAGGGACTTCTGTAAAATTAATATGTCATTGGCATTACGTGAACAAAACAAAAAATTCATGTTAAAAAGTGTTGTATTTTTTGTAAAGTTCCAAATTTGCGACATAATGCCTACTACGTCACAAACAATTTAAATCAAGGCAAGAACACACGATCATTCCGGATCGCTGTTTATAACAAAGAATTGCCTGCTTTTCAGTCAGTTGTAAAGACTACTTTTGGATTTGCGAGTCATTAAATTATATTCATCTGTGAACAGTTTCGCTTTCATAGGACAGTTGCTTGCTTGACAATAATTATACAGTATGTACTAGCTTTGCTGAAAACTCACGAAAGATTTAAAAGTACTTTAACATTGTTAAGAAGTAAGTTTATGGAAAAAGAATTGTATAGATTTTTTTCATAAAGAGTGCGGTTTATTCAGGTATAAACTAATTTCTCAGAATAGTCCACACCGTACTAGAGTAGCCCATCTGCTGTCGCCTTGCAACTTGATCCATACTGCGTGTTCCACATTCCGAATGTTGTCTAACTTCCCGACTTCTTGCAAATCTGTCGCAGCATTCACACCATTCTCCACACACTTTGGTCTGCCACAACGCTTTTTACCTATTACGGAACAGTCTCTCCAGTTTTTACAAGCTTCTACAACAGTGAGAAATTGCAAGGTTCATACTTCGCTCCATTTAGAGTTCTGAATCGTTTCAGTGGGCTGGAATAATATTTATTACATTCATAGTAACACTGAATAAGGTCAATTCTCATTTGTAGAGGCAAAACCATTATTCTCTGATACGAATTCCCAAAGAGAGAGAAAAAAAGTGTAGCCTCTATGAGCAATAGAAGTGAAACTTTTAATTTGTAAATGTATACTATTTTTTTTTAATATAGTGCAATGGGAAATGATAAATTAGGGTTAAACTTAGAGGGAATCGATCTTCAAGCTTATTTTGCATCTAAACGATACATTTCCGGACATGGTTTCCCAATCAAAACTTTATCTACTTGTCCCCTCTACAATCCCTATAAGTTTGTAATGGGAATTATGAAACATCCTGTATAGCCTATGCTAAAAAATGGCAATACATATTTAAACTTAGGTAACTTTATTTTCAGCATTACAAAATTCACTTTTTTATGTATCTTAAGGGTGTTATTTCCATAAGGTACTAAAAATTATGCTTTAAGAAAGTTAATTATGAACAAGAATATTACTGGTAACATGATAAAAACTGGATTGCTGCCAATATCATAGAACGTAAAAATGAAAACCTATCACTTCCACGGCACGGATATCTATTGAATTGTTTGACTAGCGTTTTATTGTGTGTTTGATTCATTTCCACAGAGTTGGCTATCGTTCCAGATGGCGTGACTTCATGGAAAGCGCTTGTAGAGATAACGACGGAAATCCAAGTGACAGGACCTAACCACCTCTCGATTTAGTCGATGATACGTACAATCTTTAACTAGCTTCGTCGTGAGAAATAAAAGTGTGAAGTCGAATGACTGCATGCTCGCCGTGGCAATGAGGTCGCGTGATGTCAGAGGATCCTGAGTTCATATTTCGGTGAAAGGAGAAGATCCAAGGTCTAGGCATCAGCGATGGATCAAACCCGGCCAGAGCAGACGGTTACGGGCTTCGATTCCCGGGATGATCTCCGTTACCCATCGCGCGACGTGACCTCGTACGCAGCCTTGATTGCTTGGGGCTCCGGGACTCGAACCCCCGCTCATCTGGTTAGCCGTGAACTCTCACACCACCACTGCTCAAGGCCGGTCCATCTTCCAGCGAGACACGCTGAATCACGAGTCGTGATGATGAAGTAGCCTGAGGCATGTCCGCTGCAGCATCCAAGAACAATACAGGACCCCGAAACTGGCGTTCACGTCGTTAACAGCTTTCAACAAGGTGCGAGCATCGGATCTCATCTTGGTTTAGTTGTAAAATGAACGAAAAGTTTTGTAAATATCGATTGAAGTTTATTTTCCAATTTGTGTATGTAAGGGTAAATGGATCTCGCACAGATCTATGCAAACTTAGCCTACAATTAAGCATCCCACTGCGCTGATGGATCTCCACACACAGCCATACAAACTTAGCCTACAATTAAGCATCCCACTGCGCTGATGGATCTCCACACAGAGCCATACAAACTTAGCCTACAATTAAGCATCCCACTGCGCTGATGGATCTCCACACAGAGCCATACAAACTTAGCCTACAATTAAGCATCCCACTGCGCTGATGGATCTCCACACAGAGCCATACAAACTTAGCCTACAATTAAGCATCCCACTGCGCTGATGGATCTCCACACAGATCCATGCAAACTTAGCCTACAATTAAGCATCCCACTGCGCTGATGGATCTCCACACAGAGCCATACAAACTTAGCCTACAATTAAGCATCCCTCTGCGCTGATGGATCTCCACACAGAGCCATACAAACTTAGCCTACAATTAAGCATCCCACTGCGTTGATGGATCTCAACACAGAGCCATACAAACTTAGCCTACAATTAAGCATCCCAATGCGCTGATGGATCTCCACACAGAGCCATACAAACTTAGCCTACAATTAAGCATCCCACTGCGCTGATGGATATCCACACAGAGCCATACAAACTTAGCCTACAATTAAGCATCCCACTGAGTTGATGGATCTCAACACAGAGCCATACAAACTTAGCCTACAATTAAGCATCCCACTGCGCTGATGGATCTCCACACAGAGCCATACAAACTTAGCCTACAATTAAGCATCCCACTGCGCTGATGGATCTCAACACACAGCCATACAAACTTAGCCTACAATTAAGCATCCCACTGCGCTGATGGAACTCAACACACAGCCATACAAACTTAGCCTACAATTAAGCATCCCACTGCGCTGATGGATCTCCACACAGAGCCATACAAACTTAGCCTACAATTAAGCATCCCACTGCGCTGATGGATCTCCACACAGAGCCATACAAACTTAGCCTACAATTAAGCATCCCACTGCGCTGATGGATCTCCACATAGAGCCATACAAACTTAGCCTACAATTAAGCATCCTACTGCGCTGATGGATCTCCACACAGAGCCATACAAACTTAGCCTACAATTAAGCATCCCACTGCGCTGATGGATCTCCACACAGAGCCATACAAACTTAGCCTACAATTAAGCATCCCACTGCGCTGATGGATCTCCACACAGAGCCATACAAACTTAGCCTACAATTAAGCATCCCACTGCGCTGATGGATCTCCACACAGAGCCATGCAAACTTAGCCTACAATTAAGCATCCCACTGCGCTGATGGATCTCCACACAGAGCCATACAAACTTAGCCTACAATTAAGCATCCCACTGCGCTAATGGATCTCCACACAGAGCCATACAAACTTAGCCTACAATTAAGCATCTCACTGCGCTGATGGATCTCCACACAGAGCCATACAAACTTAGCCTACAATTAAGCATCCCACTGCGCTGATGGATCTCCACACAGAGCCATACAAACTTAGCCTACAATTAAGCATCCCACTGCGCTGATGGATCTCCACACAGAGCCATGCAAACTTAGCCTACAATTAAGCATCCCACTGCGCTGAGGGATCTCCACACAGAGCCATACAAACTTAGCCTACAATTAAGCATCCCACTGCGCTGATGGATCTCCACACAGATCCATGCAAACTTAGCCTACAATTAAGCATCCCACTGCGCTGATGGATCTCCACACAGAGCCATACAAACTTAGCCTACAATTAAGCATCCCTCTGCGCTGATGGATCTCCACACAGAGCCATACAAACTTAGCCTACAATTAAGCATCCCACTGCGTTGATGGATCTCAACACAGAGCCATACAAACTTAGCCTACAATTAAGCATCCCAATGCGCTGATGGATCTCCACACAGAGCCATACAAACTTAGCCTACAATTAAGCATCCCACTGCGCTGATGGATATCCACACAGAGCCATACAAACTTAGCCTACAATTAAGCATCCCACAGCGTTGATGGATCTCAACACAGAGCCATACAAACTTAGCCTACAATTAAGCATCCCACTGCGCTGATGGATCTCCACACAGAGCCATACAAACTTAGCCTACAATTAAGCATCCCACTGCGCTGATGGATCTCAACACACAGCCATACAAACTTAGCCTACAATTAAGCATCCCACTGCGCTGATGGATCTCAACACACAGCCATACAAACTTAGCCTACAATTAAGCATCCCACTGCGCTGATGGATCTCCACACAGAGCCATACAAACTTAGCCTACAATTAAGCATCCCACTGCGCTGATGGATCTCCACACAGAGCCATACAAACTTAGCCTACAATTAAGCATCCCACTGCGCTGATGGATCTCCACATAGAGCCATACAAACTTAGCCTACAATTAAGCATCCTACTGCGCTGATGGATCTCCACACAGAGCCATACAAACTTAGCCTACAATTAAGCATCCCACTGCGCTGATGGATCTCCACACAGAGCCATACAAACTTAGCCTACAATTAAGCATCCCACTGCGCTGATGGATCTCCACACAGAGCCATACAAACTTAGCCTACAATTAAGCATCCCACTGCGCTGATGGATCTCCACACAGAGCCATGCAAACTTAGCCTACAATTAAGCATCCCACTGCGCTGAGGGATCTCCACACAGAGCCATACAAACTTAGCCTACAATTAAGCATCCCACTGCGCTAATGGATCTCCACACAGAGCCATACAAACTTAGCCTACAATTAAGCATCCCACTGCGCTGATGGATCTCCACACAGAGCCATACAAACTTAGCCTACAATTAAGCATCCCACTGCGCTGATGGATCTCCACACAGAGCCATACAAACTTAGCCTACAATTAAGCATCCCACTGCGCTGATGGATCTCAACACAGAGCCATACAAACTTAGCCTACAATTAAGCATCCCACTGCGCTGATGGATCTCAACACAGAGCCATACAAACTTAGCCTACAATTAAGCATCCCACTGCGCTGATGGATCTCCACACAGAGCCATACAAACTTAGCCTACAATTAAGCATCCCACTGCGCTGACGGATCTCCACACAGAGCCATACAAGCTTAGCCTACAATTAAGCATCCCACTGCGCTGACGGATCTCCACACAGAGCCATACAAGCTTAGCCTACAATTAAGCATCCCACTGCGCTGATGGATCTCCACACAGAGCCATACAAACTTAGCCTACAATTAAGCATCCCACTGCGCTGATGGATCTCCACACAGAGCCATGCAAACTTAGCCTACAATTAAGCATCCCACTGCGCTGATGGATCTCCACACAGAGCCATACAAACTTAGCCTACAATTAAGCATCCCACTGCGCTAATGGATCTCCACACAGAGCCATACAAACTTAGCCTACAATTAAGCATCTCACTGCGCTGATGGATCTCCACACAGAGCCATACAAACTTAGCCTACAATTAAGCATCCCACTGCGCTGATGGATCTCCACACAGAGCCATACAAACTTAGCCTACAATTAAGCATCCCACTGCGCTGATGGATCTCCACACAGAGCCATGCAAACTTAGCCTACAATTAAGCATCCCACTGCGCTGAGGGATCTCCACACAGAGCCATACAAACTTAGCCTACAATTAAGCATCCCACTGCGCTGATGGATCTCCACACAGATCCATGCAAACTTAGCCTACAATTAAGCATCCCACTGCGCTGATGGATCTCCACACAGAGCCATACAAACTTAGCCTACAATTAAGCATCCCTCTGCGCTGATGGATCTCCACACAGAGCCATACAAACTTAGCCTACAATTAAGCATCCCACTGCGTTGATGGATCTCAACACAGAGCCATACAAACTTAGCCTACAATTAAGCATCCCAATGCGCTGATGGATCTCCACACAGAGCCATACAAACTTAGCCTACAATTAAGCATCCCACTGCGCTGATGGATATCCACACAGAGCCATACAAACTTAGCCTACAATTAAGCATCCCACAGCGTTGATGGATCTCAACACAGAGCCATACAAACTTAGCCTACAATTAAGCATCCCACTGCGCTGATGGATCTCCACACAGAGCCATACAAACTTAGCCTACAATTAAGCATCCCACTGCGCTGATGGATCTCAACACACAGCCATACAAACTTAGCCTACAATTAAGCATCCCACTGCGCTGATGGATCTCAACACACAGCCATACAAACTTAGCCTACAATTAAGCATCCCACTGCGCTGATGGATCTCCACACAGAGCCATACAAACTTAGCCTACAATTAAGCATCCCACTGCGCTGATGGATCTCCACACAGAGCCATACAAACTTAGCCTACAATTAAGCATCCCACTGCGCTGATGGATCTCCACATAGAGCCATACAAACTTAGCCTACAATTAAGCATCCTACTGCGCTGATGGATCTCCACACAGAGCCATACAAACTTAGCCTACAATTAAGCATCCCACTGCGCTGATGGATCTCCACACAGAGCCATACAAACTTAGCCTACAATTAAGCATCCCACTGCGCTGATGGATCTCCACACAGAGCCATACAAACTTAGCCTACAATTAAGCATCCCACTGCGCTGATGGATCTCCACACAGAGCCATGCAAACTTAGCCTACAATTAAGCATCCCACTGCGCTGAGGGATCTCCACACAGAGCCATACAAACTTAGCCTACAATTAAGCATCCCACTGCGCTAATGGATCTCCACACAGAGCCATACAAACTTAGCCTACAATTAAGCATCCCACTGCGCTGATGGATCTCCACACAGAGCCATACAAACTTAGCCTACAATTAAGCATCCCACTGCGCTGATGGATCTCCACACAGAGCCATACAAACTTAGCCTACAATTAAGCATCCCACTGCGCTGATGGATCTCAACACAGAGCCATACAAACTTAGCCTACAATTAAGCATCCCACTGCGCTGATGGATCTCAACACAGAGCCATACAAACTTAGCCTACAATTAAGCATCCCACTGCGCTGATGGATCTCCACACAGAGCCATACAAACTTAGCCTACAATTAAGCATCCCACTGCGCTGACGGATCTCCACACAGAGCCATACAAGCTTAGCCTACAATTAAGCATCCCACTGCGCTGACGGATCTCCACACAGAGCCATACAAGCTTAGCCTACAATTAAGCATCCCACTGCGCTACCTCCAGAATTGAATTTTGATGTGGATGAGAAGTGCCGTGAAGCTTATCGCTCTCTTAGTGACAGGACAGGGTTATTTATCTGGTAAATCTACAACACAGGTCACTCAACTTTACTTTCCTTCCGAAGGTACCATGCTAAGGATTCTATGACCCTTAAAATCCACTGCCATTGCCTATTATCGTATTTATTGAAAATGATGACAACCACTAGACCATAGGCGGGTCCACACCTGTGAAGTAACGGGGGGCACATCTGGCCGCGAAACCAGGTGGCCCGGGTTCGATTCCCGGTCGGGACAATTTACATGGTTGAGGTTTTCCGGGGTTTTTCTCTCAACCCAATATGAGCAAATGCTGAGTGACTTTCGGTGCTGGACTCTGGACTCATTTCATCAGCATTATCACCTTCATCTCATTCAGACGCTAAATAACCTAAGATGTTGATAAAGCGTCGTAAAATAACCTACTAAAAATCACAGGCGGGTACCTGCGATGCTGAACAGAATTTATGGAACGTTGTTCTGTGAACTCACCACTTCCACATTGTTGTGGACAAAAGGAAGTTTTGCTGCTCTGTTACTAGTAACGAAAATGTTTCACTCACCTGTGATGCCAACAGAGAAGAGTCACAGAACTCCTAAACAAATGTGTTGGTAAGTACTACACGACTCGTCACGCAAGTGTTACGACTTCGAGTCCCGGTCACACCTGGGATTTTTTCTTTAAAATTCATGGAGACATTTATAGCGGATAAGGTTGTAGTTGGGTTTTCTTGGGTTCTCCTGTTTTCCAATGTTATGCGTCAACATAATTCTCTCCGATCTTCATTCCAATAATAATTCCATAACACTCCCCAATCACAGGCTGGCGACGCACGGAAGGTACTGTCTAGGGAAGAATGGCTTTGTATGCTTGAAACCTAGATACTCAGTGAACCTTAGTGTATCCGGTTGCTGTGTCTTGGGAATGCGCAAAAGATCTACTAGTTCTCAGTGATCATGCAGCTGTTAGAAAAGTTGCAGCGCAATCGATTGAAGAAGTGTGGCAGTACACATACACATACACGTGATGGACCCTCACTCACAGGGAATCTGGATTTTATGTTCAGAGTCTCAAATGTCACACGTCATAGGCGTTTGGTCTGAAGCGTAATGATTTGGATTGACGTATCGAAATAAAGGATGGTTCCAGTCTTCATGTAGGAAGAAACTTTCACATGAAGTTTGACTAGTGTATGGGACCGATGTCCACCCAGCATCGTGCTTTGAATATGGGGAGCTACAACTATTAGCGTAATCGGATGTAGAAAACCAGCTTTAATGTGTTAGCCATACGTTACCTCCATAATGACAGAAAGATCGTCCACATCTCTTCTGTGGATCGTGGGCATGGGGCTAGCAACCGGTTAGCAGGTCTTGCATTTATTAGGACTGTTGCACCACAGATGATGGTGGATGGTGATCATAATAATAATAATAATAATAATAATAATAATCATAGCAATAATAATAATAATAAATACAGTAAAGATGTAATTATGAATTTATAACTTGCTGCATTAAATAAGCGCTCAAGAGCACAACAGATCTTTTTGAAAGAACATAAATTATGATTTTTGTTTACATGTTTCGGATATCATTCTGGCTGCGTGGTGCAGATCACCAGCCTGTGATCCTTATTAACCGACAAGGTCGCAGTTAGGTTTATTCGAGGTTTTCCCGTTTCCCCACGTTAGTTATCAATAGAGAGCGGAACTTTAGGCCCTAAAAAGTGGCATTTTAGGCACCTAAAATAGGCTTTTAAACTCCTTTATTTAGGCTCTATAAAATAAAAATTGGCTTTTTTTGTTAAAGAATGTCACTAATATAAGAGTGTTTTTCATTCACCAATCACATTTCCATATTTTTTTCACAGTAGATGATCAGTACCTATTGTGGCTATTGTGTTGCTCGCTGGTGTACTTGCAAATGGTGAGAAAAAAGGGAGGGGTTGTTATCTGTCTTGTAATGGACGGGAATGCTTATTCGTGTACAACTCAGCGAGTTTATGTTAATTTGCTTATAGACACTGGAAGTTATAATAATAGTAATAATAATAGTACTAATAATAATAATAATAATAATAATAATAATAGTCATAATAATAATAATAATAATAATAATAATTTGTCCCGCAGGAGTTCTTTTACATGCCAGTAAACCTACTAACATGATCCTGTCCCATTTAAGCACACTTAAATGCCATTGATCTGGGCCAGGATCGAACCCGCAACCGCGAACACAGAAGGCCAAAGCTATACCGACTACGCTACCCAGGGCGACTGAAAGTCGAAATTTTAGGATTGAAAGATTGTAAGAATGAGAAGGGATGGCCCGGAGGTACTTCTCTATTGTGTTGTTCACTGCAAGGAAGAAGTCTTGGAATGTAAACTAAATGGTACAGAATGTTAAGACAAACAGTAAACAGTTAAGAAAAATGATGCAAAAATTAAAAAAAAAAAAACTTAAAAATAGGCACTAACGTCGAAATAGGCATTTTTAGACCCTATAAAATCCATTTATTTATACCTATATTTCCATGAAAAATATTAATATTAAATCTCAAGCCTGTATGTATCAAGGAAAAAAAAAATAGGCTTTTGCCTAAATTCCACCCTCTTAAAATTCCGTCCGATTCCCATTTCATAGCATTTCTCGATCGTCGACTGGAGACGCAAATAGGGAGTTGGTCTGGGGACGATAAGGATTGCTGCTTTGAAACCTGGATACTCAACGAACATCAACATAGTCAGCTGGCTGGCTGACTTTTCGAAGTTTGGACCGGAGGTGGATCCAGGTACTTAAGACCCACATTGGCCTTTCGTGCTCCCTATATACAATGAGTGTTTCAGTCCGACAACAGTTGGTTTGGATCACATTCGAAATTTGATATTGACAGATGGGCCATCCTACCTCACACACTCACAAAGTTAGATCTATTCCCAGACGAATGCCTGATAAACCCCCAATGCTCAGAGCCCCAAGTCCTTAAATGATATATCAGTATCGGAGGTTTATACTACTATTGTCTATTGTAGATGATAGATGAAATGTGGGGGAGATGGATTGTCAGAGAAAAACTCTCTGCAACGTCTGCTTTGTCGATAACAAACTTATCACAATCAGAACGGGGATGGAAGCAGGACCATACAGACGGAAGACCAGTTTAACCACAGACGCGGTAAACATTAGGTCTGCGGGTACAAAACTTCCAAACTTGAAGTAAAATAAGTGATGAAAAGAATCATAAAAATCTGACACTCATTCTTAAGAATTTCAAAGACTGTACTCCGTCCATAATAACAATGAAGTAAGAAATCTTCAGAAATAGGGCTATGCACTCATTTCTTGTTTATCGATGATTTACATAATGTGATCCCGACGAGCGTTGTAACCGGTTTCGTGGAATAATATACGGCTTGTTAACTGACAACACATTTTTGAATTTAGCGCTATTGAAAACTTATATTTCTATAATTTATTTTATGTTTTCTGTTACATCACTTACTTACTTACTTACTGGCTTTTAAGGAACCCAGAGGTTCATTGCCGCCCTCACATAAGCCCGCCATTGGTCCCTATCCTGAGCAAGATTAATCCATTCTCTATCATCATATCCCACCTCCCTCAAATACATTTTAATATTATCTTCCCACCTACGTCTCGGCCTCCCTAAAGGTCTTTTTCCCTCCGGCCTCCCAACTAACACTCTATATGCATTTCTGGATTCGCCCATACGTGCTACATGCCCTGCCCATCTCAAACGTCTGGATTTTATGTTCCTAATTACGTCAGGTGAAGAATACAATGCGTGCAGTTCTGTGTTGTGTAACTTTCTCCATTCTCCTATAACTTCATCCCTCTTAGCCCCAAATATTTTCCTAAGCACCTTATTCTCAAACACCCTTAACCTATGTTCCTCTCTCAAAATGAGAGTCCAAGTTTCACAACCATACAGAACAACCGGTAATATAACTGTTTTATAAATTCTAACTTTCAGATTTTTTGACAGCAGACTGGATGATAAAAGCTTTTCAACCGAATAATAACAGGCATTTCCCATATTTATTCTGTGTTTAATTTCCTCCCGAGTATCATTTATATTTGTTATTGTTGCTCCAAGATATTTGAACTTCTCCACCTCTCCAAAACATAAATTTCCAATTCTTATATTTCCATTTCGTACAATATTCTGGTCACGAGACATAATCATATACTTTGTCTTTTCCGGATTTACTTCCAAACCTATCTCTTTACTTGCTTCCAGTAAAATTCCCGTATTTTCCCTAATCATTTGTGGATTTTCTCCTAACATATTCACGTCATCCGCATAGACAAGCAGCTGATGTAAACCCATTCAATTCCAAACCCTTTCTGTTATCCTGAATTTTCCTAATGGCATATCGTATAAAAATACAAAATATGTAATTTTTAATTTCATATTTTTTTGTTGAGAAATTAGAATTACATTTACATATAATTATATTTCATATAAAATTACTGTATTAACCTTCCTGTAATGTAAATCCTGTTATTGAAACTTCGAAATGCCACGCATATATCCTTTTACAAGCCAAGATATAACTGACCTTTTACAAAGTTCCCGTAACTGTCATGCTTTCATTATTACGGTTTTTTTTATTATTATTATTTCGTTATATTCGTCAGATACCATAAAAACCAGTATGACCCACAGAAAGTAATTCCTATTGTTCTGCGGACGTGACAAAATTAATACAGCGATATAAGTTATATCACAGCATTTATTTTATGACTATTTTTTTTATCGCTGGCCATTATTTGTCTGCATTGTCACCTTTTTATTTTAATAAATTGACCATTAACCAAGTGTAAAACTATATGGGAACCTAGTGTTTTGTCTTCAGTTCTGACATTGAATCACCTATTGTTCGATGGACGTGATTGTAATTCATTATTTAACTTCAGTATCAAGTTCTGTCTGTGGTTAGACCTCTGTCTTGCACTGCATATCTATCAATAGATCACGTTTTCAGGAACTGAAACTTAGGTATGTAGGCAATATCAGAAAGACGGAAAGTACCAGTAACAATACATATTTTTAAATAATTGATTCAAACAAGACTACTTATTAATTTTGGTTGTTTTTTAATACTTTTTACACTACTTAGGCATTGCCAGCCCTCAACGGCTAACTACACTAAAGTTCACTGAATATCCAGATTTCGAGAAGGCAATCCCATTCGCCAGCCCTTCCTGTTGACAGCAGACGTTCGGGGAATGCTATGGAATGGTGGCAAAATGAAGATTGTATGGAATGATGTTGATGCCTAACGTGGTAAGACAGGAGAACCTCAAGAAAAAACCTACCTTAACCGCTACAAGTGTCACTAACGACTAAACCGGAAGCAATGTGTTGTATACAATCGAGTCAACAGTTGTCACAAGAACCAACACTTGTTGGAGAGCCTTTAGGTAGCCAATTGTAATTATGCAATCTACATAGAGTGTTACAAGTTAAAGTTTTATTTATTGATCCGTTTAAAGGAGCTTCCACACTGCAATAGCACGTCGCACATGGCATGTCACTTGAAAACGAACAAATCAGAAACAAATTAAACCTTTAATACAGTAGTCACATCTGCCACGTGTCTATTGGAAGCCACTCGCATATCGGACCAGATCGTTTTCTTTCCAGAGTGTAACTTGTCTCCTGAGTCGCGCATGCGCAGAGAATGATCCAAGTTCCAACCAGACTGCAGAGAGGATCTCAAGAGTTCAGTTTCTGCTGGTGCGCGGTGTTTTATTTGTTATTAACGAATCTCAACACATGCTTCTTCCAGAAAGTGAGGCTTTCAATATTAAGCTCGTTGAAGTTATTAAATCTTATCGATATTTGTGTGGTACTACGTCTACAGCATGAAGGATGAGCAGGGCAGGGCATGGAACCATGTGGCTCAACAATTTTCCTCCACAAATATCAAGAATAATATAGGATATGGCAGTGTAATTTTGATGCAAATTGAAGCGGTGAGATCAAACACCGAAGTCCACTGAAAAACTCCTGAAATTTCTCTGAATGCATCTCTAGTTGTACTGAGACTAGGTACGTTAGTTCTGCATATCTACATCTACATTGCCCTTCAGATATAGATGTATCTAATACCTCCTTTTACGTCTTCTTCTGGCGATCACAACAGCGGTCAAAGCAATAATTATATCAACATCATCATTAGAAGACATCTTGAGAACTGAAAAACAAGCAAAATATACCGATATTGCAATACAGGCCTAATTATTATGCAGCTGCACACTTTCCTTTACTCTCGCCGCGACCGCGACAATGCGACTTCCGATTTACACAAGGTATACAGGAACAAACTTCTGCAAAGATTTACTAACAAGTGAAACAAATTTCACTGTAAAATGAAAATGGAAAAAAAAGGGAGCGAGAGAGAGAGAGAGAGAGAGAGAATACCGCCTCCCCCCGCCCTGAAAATTGCCGCCCTAGACAACTACCTAGGTTGCCTAGGCCTAAATCCGGCACTGTTCTTAACACTATCAGGGTTCGAAAACGTTGCCTCATTAGAAAATAATATGTTTCTCAACAATGAACCATTTCCTTCAATATAATTACGTAACCACGCACAAAACACAATGTAGAGCTGATAATCTCTGTGTACGAGTTCCTGGTGCAAGCAGATATGGTAAGTATGATTGATAGGTTCGATAGACTATATCTGCTGCTGTACCGACGCGACCGACGTGCACTGATTCCGCTGTCCCTAGCCAAGGAATGACTTTATTGTATTCCGACTCACAGCAGCAGCAAGAATGTTAATAGCATTCCTAACATTCATTTTTGACTTCATCTTCATGTCTTCACACATGCATTCTTATTTAGTCGTACTTTTAAAGTGCATATGTGACATTTGCAACCCATGTAGTTCGATATAGGACATTTTAGACACTAGTCAATAATTTCTCGTGTATTTACCTAAAATTAAAAGCATGTTTATATCTACGTCTAACCGTGACATATTTATCTGTCCGTAATAGCTCAACAATTAATTTTTTTACTTGGTTATGTAACGACACTGTATCAACTACGAGGTTATTTAGCGTCGATGGGATTGGTGATAGCGAGATGATATTTGGCGAGATGAGGCCGAGAATTCGCCATAGATCATCTGACATTTGCCTTACGGTTGGGGAAAATCTCGGAAAAAACCCAACCAGGCAATCAGTCCAAGCGGGAACCGAACCCGCGCCCGAGCGCAACTCCGAACAATTAACGTGACAGCTGCTTTTAAGATATTAGGCCTAAGAGACTTTGAAAACAGATGGTTATCACTTACAGGATTTATAGTTTTACATTCTTTTCAAAGTGTCTTTCTCTCTTTCACAAAGATTAACATTAAGACTGTATTAAACCCCTGCGGTGGCTGCGTGGTCTAGAACACCAGACTGTCACGCAGGCTGCCCAGATGCAGACGGACAAGGTCGCAATTGGGGTTTCTCTCGATGTCTGTATTACGAGTTTCAAACAAGCTGCAGCTTCTTAAGACCTCAGTCCAGAAACAAATGTTTCAAACAAAAGTTGTTCGATTTGCTCAGGAGAACCAGAATGTCCAAAAATTTGTATTCCATTTAAAACATCAGCGTTGTCCTCCCTCCTATGAGTGCGATCCTGCGCAATGCCATCCTTGACGCAATCTGAAGACCTCCCCCCACCTCTAATGGCATTTCGAAAGATCACCACCTAATTTTATTACTCCATTTAAGAATAATTAACTTGTAACAGTTTATGTGGGCCACTCTCTACATAATATGAAGTATGAATATTATGGAATATTTTCGTATAATAATAATTATTTTCTTAATTAAATACGAATGTGCACGATATAATTAAATAATTTTCACTAATACAATCAAGAACTATTAACAATTGAAATGAAAATTACATTCATTCATTCATTCATTCATTCATTCATTCATTCATTCATTCATTCATTCATTCATTCATTCATTCATATTTTCTGCCCAAGGGCAGGTCTTTCATTGCAAATCCAGCATTTTGCAATATTTCCTATTGTCTGCCTTCCTCTTTGTCCCCTCAACAAATTATGTTATTGATAATAATTTAATGATGACAACTTTCAGCCATTTTTTATTCGTTCTGGAGAAGTAGCTCGGATCCCTGCAGAGTGAGGGTGTTTGTGAAGTACTGGTGGAATATTAATGATAGACTAATGGTGAGAGGAGACTGGGGAACCCACAAATTCCTTCATGACCCTGAGGGGGATTGAATCCTGGTCGCCACGGTGAAAAGCAGAGAGACTAAACACTCTGCCACGAGCTAGGCACAATATTTTTTATGCAATTTAACACTAATAGTGGGAAAAAAACTGATTACTGGTTTGCAAAGCGGCATTTAATCCGTGTGGTATTGGAAGATAACTTTAGTCTCCGATAATATGTTGCCAATTTATAGCTAGTACGAAAAATAGCGGTGCATTGTTTCGTTCTTTCTCAATGGGTCGAAGTTATAGTTGAAAGGGTGAGTGGAAAAAGGATAACATTCCAAAAAATTGAGAAATTAAAATGAAATAGCCATTTTGTTGATTTTTGCAGGAATGTTATATTTTTTCTACTCAATATTGCACTTGGCATAAATAATAGATCATAGTTTTCTGCTATGTGACAACATTTTCATTAATTAAACGACAAGTTCGAAGATTAGATCGGATTTACTCTCCAAATCAGTATGATGATATTCTAGACTAAGTGCTAGGAAACTCAACCCCCCATATCAAAAAAAGAGGCTTCAAAACAATCAGGTACTCAACTTCAAACACTGGTGGCCACAGTATTTCCAGAAAACATGTAAAGATATTGAGAATAAAAACCTGACATTCAATATCAGTAAGTACAGGCAACTTATATTCACTCAGAAGATGAAAGACTGGGTCGAGGCTTCAGAATACATTGACGGTTTGCATCATGGAACATTCAGGTTGAAGGAACAAGATCATGTGGAGCTCCCCACTACTGCAGCATATAATGGGAAACTTGGAATCGATATCAAAATGTTAGAGGATCTCAAAAGTCACGCACTACACACCTGATGAGTACAAGTCATTCTATGAAGAAATCCTTAAGTATCCAACTTCAAATACAAGAGACAGTGATAAGGATGAATAAAGAATAAGGATGAATGTGGTCATTATTGTATAGAGTAAAACCATTTTAAAGTGTTCTTTGTAGTATTAAACATTTCGTGTCACAGAAAAACATTATAGTTAATAATTTTATCTGTTGTCAAAACATTAAGTGGAAAAAGGATAATATTCCAACACATTTAATTATTAATAATATTTAACAAATAAGCATTTGACTTTGAGATTGTTTGAGTGAACACTTAATGATTAGTTCTACAATTGCCTAATAGTAACTTTTCCAATAGAACTCTTAGCTTTTTCTGTAAACTATTTTTTTTTTTTTTTTGTTTTCCCACAAACTAGGGAAGTTGGAATGTTATCCTTTTTCCACTCACCCGTTCAATTTATTTATTTATTTATTTATTTATTTATTTATTTATTTATTTTGCCAATAATCGTCACATAAAATATAAAATATACAGAGAAACTTTAGCTCGCCCCTGAAAGAGTAGAACTCGTGCTCAGGGGCGGATTCCTGAATTGAAATTAATAATTATACAATACAATTTTCAATTATAGTATATAAATTTAAATTTACAATTTTTCAATTTTTATAAAATCCATACATAACTTTTTAAATTTAATACTAGAACTATTCGAATTGACAAGATTAGGATATGTAAATATAAATTTGTTATATATTCTTGGGCCTAAATTACTACTATGATTAAATACTGTAACAGTGTTGCATTTTGGTTCAAACAATCTTAAATAATTCATACCTTTTGTTTCATAACTATGAGAATGCAATTCAAAATTATTTCGATTTTTATGAATGAATTTTATTAATACAATATAATAAATTTGTCTTACGTTAAGTACATTAAAGTCTAGAAACAAATTTTGAGATGGAAAATCAATAGGTTTATGAAGACATATTTTAATTATTTTTCTTTTGTAATAAATAAAGTGGATTAAAATTGGATTTAAATGAGCTACCCCATCCTATAATTCCATACATAATTACCGATTGAAATAAAGTTAAATATATTTTACATAATAAACTTATTGACAAGTAATTCCTCAATGAAACAAAATAATATACTATTTTACGTAATTTATTACAAACGTAATTAATGTGTTGCTTCCATTTTAAATGATTGTCGAAAATTATGCCTAAATACTTAACTTCAGAGGACTCTTTAATAATCGGACATTTACACTGTATAAGACAACAATCAGAATTATGTAATTTAATACTTAATATAGATGTAGAAGGTTTGTTACATTTTTCAGATAATGAGAAATTGTACTTGCTACTTTCAATCCCGCACTTTTCTCCCGCATATACGACTGAGTCCTGATTCGTAGGACCAAATCCTGGAAACTAGTACTGTATAGGACATACGTACTAGGTTTATGCTTTCTGGTTGTGTTCTGAGCTGTCTAGAACGCTACACCACCTGACTATGGAAGTCTGCTAATTGTTATGTACGAGTATAGTTATCGATGCGTTACACCGAAGGGTCCAATCCTTGAAGATGATTATGATCAATGTATGTAATTCCCACAACCAAAAGTGAAGGGCCGCCTGCAGATAACGGAAGCGGTCCTGGGTCCGACCTTCGACTTGCAGATGGTCACGCGTCAGTCGATGCGTTCATGTTTTCCGCGATCACGTCTATTTCCATGGCAACATTCCGTTCCCAAGGCCACTCCTGCGGTTGAAAAGCCTCCAATTTATTGGAAAACGGCGCAAAATCAGTCTATAGGTCACGCAAATCGGGTGGCCAACAAATTCGTTCCGTTTCAAATGTCCTCCACAGTAAAAGTACAGCCTTCGCAAAATGCAACGCTCATATAATTTAAATATTAACCACAAAAAAGTAATAAGTGACGATATCATTCTTTATTTATCATTTACAATAAGGAAGTTAAAAAAATTACTTGAGAAATAGACCTATTTCCGCAGGCAAGTAATTTCAACAATAATAACAAAACACTAGTAATTATCATTTTATACACTTTATTTTGTCAAAATATGATTACTTGCCCTAAAAAATGCAACGCACATGTCATGGGACCCTGTAAGGTGGAGTCAATATGACTCAGAATATTAAATTACGCACAACACATTGACAACAATTAAATGCCCATGTCTTATGTGGGATTAGAATCTAGAATAGTAATTACTTACTTAATTGCTTTTAAGGAACCCGAGGTTTATTGCCGTCCTCACATAAGCCCGCCAACGGTCCCTATCTTCAGTAAGATTAATCCAATCCCTATCATCATATCCCACCTCCTTCAAATCAATTTTTATATTATTCTCCCATCTACGTCTCGGCCACCCTAAACGTCTTTTTCCCTCCGGCCTCCCAACTAACACTCTATTATGCATTTCTGGATTCGCCCATACGTCCTACATGCCCTATTCATCTCAAACGTCTGGATTTAATATTCCTAATTATGTCAAATTAAGAATACAATGAGTGCTGTTCTACGTTGTGTAACTTTCTCTATTCTCCTTTAACTTCATTCCTCTTAGCCCCAAATATCTTCCTAAGTACCTTATTCTCGAACACCCTTACCCTCTGTTCCTCTCTCAAAGTGAGAGTCCAAGTTTCACAACCATACAGAACAACCGGTAATATAACTGTTTTATAAATTCTAATTTTCAGCTTTTTTGATAGCAGACTCGTTGGCAAAAGCTTCTCAACCGAATAATAACAGACATTTTCCATATTTATTCAGCATTTAATTTCCTCCCGAGTGTCATTTATATTTGTTACTGTTGCTCCAAAATATTTGAACTTTTCAACCTTTTGAAAGGATACATTTCCAATTTTTATATTTCCATTTCGTACTATTTTCTGGTCACGACACATCATCATATACTTTTTCTTTTCGGGATTTACTTCAAAACCTATCTCTTTACTTGCTTCGAATAAAATTCCCGTGTTTTCCCTAATCGTTTGTGGATTTTCTCCTAACATATCCACTTCATCCGTATAGACAAGTAGCTGATGTAACCCATTCAATTCCAAACCCTCTCTGTTATCTTGAACTTTTCTAATGGCATATTCCAGTTTAAAGTTAAAAAGTAAATGTGATAGTACATCTCCTTGCTTTAGTCCACAATGAATTGGAAAAGCATCCGACAAAAACTGGCCTATACCAATTCTACTGTATATTTCACTGAGAGACATTTTAAGTAATCGAAATACAGTCAACTCTGGATATAGAGAACTCGGTTATAGTGAACATTCGGCTATAGTGAACCTAAATCGACCCGCATACATTATAAAGTACATTAATATTTCCGTTTGTAGTGAACCCTAACTTCGGTTATAGTGAACCTAAAATTAGAACTTCCCCAAGAAAATGTAATTTTAAAATGCCCAAAATGGTAATTTAGGAAACTCTTCCTGCTATAAACTTCCAAGAATACGTTCAGAACAAAATCTCAAATCATCTACTCGTTATGTGTATTGAAAGACAAAGGATTTGTTCAGCTTTCTGGACAGCTTGAAACATGTTAAAGAGAATAGTGTATGCAGTGAGAGACAAAGGAAGGATTAGTTCTGACTTCTTTAAAAGAGGTTATTCGAAGAATATGAAGAAAAAGTGTTTTCTTTTGTAAAAGGAAGTAGAGTGATGACCAGGGAACGGATTTATATGGACTAAAAATATATGAAATATGTAAATATATATGTAGTTATTTTTACCAAAATATGGAATTAAATATGGATTTTTACCAAAATATGGAATTAAATATGGACTTAGAATTATAAAAAAATGACTATGTACGTTAAATATTGGTACATTTTAATCAAACTAAACAAAAAATATAATGGACGTACCTTATCTTCCAATGTAGTTTCAACAAAACACAATTTTTATTGTCTGTTACCATAACAATAGGTTACAAACATTTCTTTCAAGTGCTGAAAAGTGAATCTTCTTCTATTGTCTCTGAGGATAGATTTATACTGACTAAAAGAGCGTTCGACGTCACAAGAAGTAACTGGTACATAATTCAATTTCACAATGTCTGCTGGGGATAAGTCCAAGTTAATCTTCACTGTTGATTCACCACTCATCACAGCAACAACCTTTTGTAGTTCTTCATATCCAGGGTTTTTTGAAAGTACAGTGTCCACCTTAGCTCTTACTGCATCTGCAACTTTACCTCTACCACGATTCAGTTGTTCCACAGTACTATTTATAATTTCAAAACTTTCAGATAGTGAAAGGTGCCTATTTTGGAGACTTTTGAGCGTTTTTATGATGCATGAAAATGTATGCTGAATGTGAGCTAAGTCATTCTTCACACTTATGTCACAGGTAACTGTTTTCGCAGTATCAATTGAGACTGCATCTTCAGAGTCCAATGCAAGGAGAACATTGTTAATAGAGTCTATATGTTCGGCATAATATTCAACTGCTTCTAGCCATGTACCCCATCTAGTTAAAATTGGCTTTGGTGGCAATGGAATTTCAGGGTACATTTCTTTCAACACGTTAACTCTACTGGGAGCTTTGAGAAATACTTTTTTCACTGATGAAATCAACAAATCTACTTTAGGGAAATTGTCTCTGACCACTTCTGCCACACGATGAAATGCATGCGCCACACAAGTAAAATGAGTCAATTTAGGATATACAACAGATAATGCTTGTCCAGCTTTGACCATATAAGGGGCAGCATCGCTAATAAAGAATAACACATTATCGTACATAATACCCTTTGGCCACAGGATACCCATAGCTTCGTTGAACAGTTTAACTATAGTTTTGTTATTGCACTTTTCTAGAACATCACAATGTAAAAGAATTCGTTCAGAATATTGTTCACTTAACAAACCGATAACTACATTACCAACAAGTCTACCTTCTTTGTCGGGAGTCTCATCAATGGAAACCCAAATTGAACTATCTTTAATTTCATCTCTTATCTTCTGTATTGTCTCATCGTAGATGGATGGAGCATACGTCTTCCTAAGTGTTGACTCATCCGGGATTGTATGTTGAGTATATTTTTCAAGGAATTCCCTGAAGACCTTATTCTTTAGTTTGTAGAGAGGAATATCAGCAGAGATGAGAGAACGGCACAGGTCGATGTTAAACTCAGATCTTACATTCGATGTTGTTGGTTGTGTTAAAAACAATTGTCTCTGCTTGGAATTTAGTTGTTTGTTGGCCTGATGTTTACTAGTTGTAATGTGTTGTTGCACCAGGAACTTTTGTGTAGATGATACTGCACACTGACACAAATTACAAAATAATATTTTATTGTCAGTTGATAAACCATCTTCTTTAAATTCTGAAATGTAACTTGTTAGTTTTGATTTTAAATTGACTGAATGACGTACTTTTGGCATATTTACCGTCTTTATAGTATGATTTACAAAACTGAACCTATGTGTACTCTGACTGGCATTTAACTGTTGAGCTGCACAACTGAAGTCTGTTAAAAATTTTAAATTAAATTAATACAGTTTTGTAACTTACTTTCCCATTGTTGATAGGACTGCTAATTTTCAAATAACTCTGATGTTAAAGGGATTACTGAACATGTGTTTAAATCTCTATTGTTGAAATGTATTTTTAAAAGTTAATGGAATTTTGTTTTGTTTTATTGTTAAACCTAATATAATATGGACTGTTTTATATGAAATATGGAAAATATATGGAAATTAACGAAAATATGTACTAAACTCTAAAATATGGAAAAATATGGAAAATAAAAGTAGGATTTTTCAACCCTACACATTGTGAAACATAAAGATAATGCAAAATATAAATTATATTAGCTTTATAAGTAAATATGTATTTACATATAAATCCTTTCCCTGGTGATGACCAAAGGGTAAATATAAGAAGGATTCAAGTTTCGAACTGTGAACATCTGAATGTCGTAGCATAAAGTGTTTAAGTTGGAAGATAATGTGAACATTATTACTGATATTGAATGTGGTCTGTCCCAAGTGGATATTAATATTGTATGTATAGCAATGCCAAATGTATAAAAACAGACACTTCGGTTTTAGTGAACCTCAGATAGTGAACGAAATATTCTGGTCCGCAGAGGTTCACTATAACCGAAGTTGACTGTAGTTTCTTGGGAATAGCAAATTCAATAATACTAGCATATAAAATGTCTCTCTTAACCGAGACATATGCCTTTTTGAAATGTATGAATAACTGATGTACTGTACCCTTATACTCCCTTTTTTTCCTCCAATATCTGTCGAATACAAAAAATCTGATCAATAGTAGATGTATTATGCCTAAAACCACACTTATTATGACCAATCATTTCATCTCCATATGGAGTTAATCTTCTCAAAATTATATTCGACATAATTTTGTACGACGTCAACAAAAGTGATATTCCTCGAAAGTTATTACAGTTAGTCTTTTTCTCCTTCTTAAAGATAGGTACAATTACGGACTTCTTCCATTGGTCTAATACAATTTCCTTTTCCCAAATAGCAAGTACAAGCTTATAAATTTCGCTAGATAATGCGCTTCCACCCTCTTGTATTAATTCTGCTGTAATTTGATCGATACTTGGTGTGCAGCAAAATGAATTCCAGCAACCGTCACACCACGTATTCTTCTCTTGTCATCAGATGCGTTTTTGTTACGATACATTGGTGGTGTGCAACACATCAGAGATCTACATGAGTCGTCATGCTCCCGTCAGGCAAGCCAGAATCTGGGAGCTCAGGTGTCTCTATGCACATCTATGCGTTGTCTAGAATCTAACACCACTCCCATCTACCAATCTTTGGACAAATCTCGAATAACATTCACCATAGTGGACGATTGATTCGGCGTGACGTAGATAAATGTGGTGCCCTACTTTTCGAGACGGAGATGATAATGATTAGGGAATTGTGGAGAGTGTTGAAGACATGGAAAAAGAAAAACGGGAGAGCTCAGAGAAAAATCCTCACACTCATAACCTTGGTTTTGTCCACCACATACAAGTCCGCTATCACCGAGATTTGAACTCAGGTCCACGGCCGTCGAAAGCCAGCGCTCTGCAAACTGAGCTGTCGAGTCGGCAGTAATGATAGAAGCAGACAGGAATCATTTATAGCAACTGTAGTGAATGTATTGATAAAACTATAATTTGCACAAATTATTATATTTTCGTGCAGGAATTCCGCATTACTACATGATGAAGGATGGGTGGAGCGGAGAAAAATTCTCTTCGGCACCGGGACTCGAACCCGGGTTTTGAGCTCTACGTGCTGACGCTTTATCCACTAAGCTCTACCGAATTCCAGTTCCGATGCAGGATTGAATCCTCTTAGTTTCCCTTTAGTGGCCAACCCTCATGCACTGTGTCACAGATGTGTGATAGTGGCACAATATCCAACACACTATGTGCAGATGTGCACTCATTACGAGTGACTAAGTGGCTGGGATCCGACGGAATGAGCGCAGTCTTAAATCCCCTATACTTCATCATATGGTACTGCAGAATCCCTGCATGGAAATAGCATATGTACTTCGGTACATCATAATAATATGGCATGCATAAATAATCAATTAGTGATTTCAGACGGTGCTCATTCCGTCGGATCCCGGCCGCTTAGTCACGTGTAATGAGTGCACCTCTGCACATAGTGTGTTGGACATTGTGCCACTGTCACACATCTGTGACACTATGCATGAGGGTAGGCCACGAGGGAATCTAAGAGGTGGAACTTAAACTGAAAGGATTCAATCCGGCATCGGAACTGGAATCCGGTGTGGCTTAGTGGATAAAGCGTCAGCACATAGAGCTGAAAAACCCGGGTTCGAGTCCCGATACCGGAGAGAATTTTTCTCCGCACGTTTATCTCATGGAAATTGTATTTCTTTTTTCGCGGGTGAAGCGATGGTCGTTATCTGTAAGCGAACTGCTTGCGATTTGTTTCGTAGCTTTCAAAATTTATTGTATAATTACATGTTCAAATTTCACCCGTATCCGCCGGAATTTGAACTTGGGTGTCCATAAAGACTTCTGTGAAAATCTCTTAAATATGGCCTTAAATTTCTGTTTATGAAAAGAAACTGGAAATGTTTTCGATGCTATTCAAAATCGCTTTACCATGCAGGCAGGCTAGAGTGATCACAGCAACTCCCACCAAGGAGGAGGCTTGCATGTCTTCACACACAGCTATGCGTTTTCTCACATCTTTTTTACAACAAAGCAGAGTGCTGTTCTTCTCTCGATTTAAAGCCCCCACATTTCCCACTTGTCGGTGGTTGCGGTTATTCGCCGTGGAATTCGCTAGGAAATAATTCTCGTCTCACAGTTCAGAGCGTACTTGCATATGCTACACGAACTGCGCAGTTCATTAAGCTTTATTACACGATAGCAGCAATCCCAGCGAATCACATTTTAAAAATAGTCCTTATCGAGATTCATTGGTAGTGCCTACTTATAGATTAATTTCGGGAAAATATTCGTAATATCATGGTTGTGCTACAATTATCACTTCAATTGCCGAACTTTTTACTTGACTAAACTAAGGTCCCGCGCCATGGCGTCGTGATCTAAGGCATCCTGCCTACGACTCGCGTTACGAAATGCGCGCTGGTTCGAGTCCTCATGGGGAATTAAATGTTTTCATGAAATTTCGGCCAATGTATTGGACCGATGTCCATCCAGCATCGTGGCGCACTTGGGTAGCTACGATAGGTAGCGAAATCCGGTAACGAAAGCTAGCTATGATAAGGGTCGCATAAGAACAATTCCTAAACAGCAAATATTGCCGTCTTGTCAGTGTTGCCAACTGTTACCAGATATCATACGATCCTTCGTACTAAATGACTTATTTACTTACCATACTTTATGTTGGAAGGTTATTCTAAAAAAATTCAATAATTTGTAACATATTTTCGTATGCAAACTATAAGAGAAAGGGATCAACATGTCAAGTATTTTGTCTGGCAATACGAAATTCATTGATTTGACTAAACAATTGACTCACGAGACCTAACATAAAATTGTATTTTGTTTGACCACATGAAATTATTAGTACTAACTCCGAAAACTTACCTGACTATAGTCTTGAATTATAACCACAACGCAACACATAAAATAACTATTATTTATTAATATTAGGCCTAATACTGATATTAATTAATTATTAGTATGTTCAAATTTCACTAGTTTCCAGTAACAGGCTCAGAAATGTAGTACAATTTCAATTTCATGGAACTCCAGTACCGACAAATATTGTCGATATTTGTCTCAGCTGCCAACATACCATACCAGTTACAAAATCACTTCCATTTGTAGTATTAGTCAGTATCGAAATTTGAAACGAAGTTAGCAAAAGAAAATTCAACCTGCAAACTAGAAAATCACAATAATCCACTAGCATATGTAGTAATGGGGGGAAAATGGTTAGGCTTCACCCTTAGGCTATGAACTAAGCTGACCCGGACTATATAACGGCTGGGGGAAACTTATCATGCCAAGCACACGATATTCTGGTTGGATGATCGTAAACCTCTGCTTCGGCATGCGGACCTGAGGCCTGTAGCCAGCTAGTGGATCTGGGTCCTTAAAGACTGTAGCGCCATGGATTATATAAATGATAAATTAACTAAGAATCTAGCTTCACTTCTCTATTTTGTATAATTCACACTCTTACAATTGCTTATAGAACTCGTACATTTATAGGAACACCGAAATACAAAGAATATAAAAAAATTTAACATACAGGCCTAATACACGACTTAGAGAATGACAGCGTTATTGGGTTCATTGTATTATTAAGAAGAAGAACTATAACAAACTATCCATAGGTCAAGAACCCCTGCCCTAGCCGTTATAGCTGGTATATGAAACCGGATTTCGTTACTCACTGTAGCTCCCCAAATTTATCTCGATGCTGACTGGGCACCCGTCCCATACACTGACAGAAGTTTCACGAGGAAACTTATTCTTGCATGAAAACTGGAATCAGCGCTCATTCAGTGGCGCCAGTCCAAGGCCTTAAGCAGCTACAGCGCGGGATGATAGTGTGGTAGTGGTGGTGGTGGTGGTGGTGGTGGTAATAATAATAATAATAATAATAATAATAATAATAATGGCGACTGTTTGTAAAAATAGAGCAATAACGGTACAAGACTTGCAGAACAGATGAAATATTATTTAAAGACAATTTTCTTTACAGATATTTTGTCTACTGAAAGTCTCACATAATCGGCCGGGAATTTAATTCTGTTCCATTTGGTTTGAAGTTGCCAGTACACATGATACTTGCATGATAGAGAAGTCCTCCTCTATTGATTACGAAAATACTAATTGTCACCTCTAAAACATACACAGTTTAAAAACATCAATAATTATACTATTCTAGGTACCCTAGGTACAGAGTTATGGAAATATTAAAATACTTTTCTAAAATATATTCACAGAATGCCTGTGCTCTGCTGTCGTTTGCTTGAATTGTCTTGAGCTTAACCATATAACAAACTTCAACTTCACTTTCTAGAAAGAAAGGGAGTCCGAAGAACAATTAAAAAATATACCGGTGTCCTAGTTACGTTCTTTACAGATAGACATTCACAGAAGACCTCTCTACAGTCCACTTCAGCCAGGGGCGTACGCAAGAGGTTACCCGGTTTGAACTTGAAAATAAAATTGCGTCTATTTCATATATTTGATTGTTTCCATGGATTTTCCTGTTATATAAAGTGTCTTACCTATCATTATACAAATAACTGTTGACTATATATACACAGTATATATATATATATATATATATATATATATATATATATATATATATATATACTATAGTCAACAGTTATATATATCAACATCATTATCATCATCATCATCATCATCATCATCATCATCATGTCCTTCACGTGTTAGATTCTTCCACTGAAATTTATACTGTTGAACAAAATGAACTATAGGGTCTATTTTTAGTTCTTTCAGTATGTCTTCATTTTTACGTTCGAGCAATGAGCATCCCGCTCTCCGTCTCATAAACCTCATTTCAGCTGCTCATACCTCACTGCCGTAAGTCAGAACTGGTCGAGCTAGTATTTTATAGACTTTTAGCCTCGTATGTTTCTGAACTTGGGAGGGTTTGAAGACGGTGTTGATTACTCCAGTGATCTTTATAAATTTAGATATTTTGCTTGCCATGTCTTCATCATTAATATAAGATAAATTATATAATGTATGTTATTATTGTAATAATGACACGAACATTTTTTATTATATAAAATTAAAGGAAGTTAAAATTTGTTAAAATTGGATTACCTACTGTGAAAAAATTACGTTTCAATGATTTTATATGGATATTAATGAATAAATTCTATTAGAATATAGTACAATAATAATAATAATAATAATTATTATTATTATACATAAAATTTAAAATATCGATAATATAAATTGTAAACAATTTTTATAAGGACGTCCCCTCCTTAAAAATTTTGCGTACGACACTGACTTCAGCAATTACAAGCTAAGAGTCAATAAACTTGAAGTATCATTAATCGAAAAACTGAACAGAATAGGTCGTCATTTTTACTACAATAGTAACTTATGTACTTCCCTGCGAAGACTACAGGTAACAGCGGCTAAGAACTCGGTTACCTGGTGTACTTGGGTTGATCGGAAGGAATATGGTTTTGACTTTATCCAAATTACATACCAGCAATGTAATGTAAACAGTAATGTAAATTTTTTAATCCACGTGCATTTGGACTACCTGCCGTAAGCTTCGTCCTAACTCCCGCGTTGTGTCCAAGTCATATTCACCTGCTGGGACTTGATGTCTGTTAATACCCGAATTACATGGGAGTCTAGTTGTCGGCAGGAAGCAATAAACGGCGAGGCTGAACTCCCAAAAATTTACAGTGGCTTTAAAATGTGTATAGTTCATATTGCTTGATTGTACGAAACAAAACAATTTTACTTCTGCTGCTCGTACACGCATAATATAAGTGTCATTAAATCAGTGAACAGAATAATGTCGTTACTAAATATAATTATTATTAACTTGGCTGTGAATTATTAAAAAATGTAGTGTCATTATGTGACTACCAGCAGTTTAAATAAATGTCATACAACAGGTTTATTACGCCTTTTCTTTCTTTCTTTCTTTCTTTCTTTCTTTCTTTCTTTCTTTCTCTTTATTCTAATGAAGAAGAGATAAACGTTAAAAAAATATAGATTTCTACATGATTTAGTTTCTTTATTCTTAGCAACACAGATGAATATCAAACTCTAAGCATTTGAGTGGGAAGACGGGAAAAAATTAGGTAATTTTTGATCCAAAACACATTTTTCGTTTTTGTACTTTGCACTTTGACGAAGTTGTGTCATTAATTACGCCATCTTTAAAAAGGCTGCGCTCATGAAGTATAAAATGCATGCAATTTTTTTAACTCATTTTGCAGTATTCCTCCCCCTTCCCAATTCTCTGCATTCACATTGTTAAGGATTTAACAAACATTATACTAAGAAGCTAAGATTTTTACTCCATGTTCTTTAACGTATATTTAAAAAAGTTATGTTGGCATTTAAAAAAACTGAATAAAAAATAAAATGCGTGCTTGCAATTTGTAAATTTTATAAATTTGAATATGAATAGGTTTTATTTTTTGTCCCCTATATTTACAAGATGAAACTAAAAAGAAAATGTGACAATTATAAAAAATCAGATATGATGCTTAAAATTTGAGGGAGAAGAAACATTTTGAAAATCTACTAATTCTTTGTTTTGAAATGTAAATAACTCTTAAACTAATCAGCCCATAAACATGAAACTTAACCACATCATTACCAATCTCAATAGAAGGTCGTATACAAAAAATCTAGTCTCTAGCTTAAAATATATATATATATATATATATAATAGAAATTTCACTCATCGCCCACCTACAGACATTGGCAATGAAACCAAAGGAATTTATGCTCGAATAACAAATTGCGTATGAAATGATTTTAGGAGTATCCAAGTTGCGACACCACATTACAGGAACTACTGTTTTCCGGATAATCCTAAATATTCATTCCTTCGATCCCATAAAACGACATATGACAGCGGAGAAAAGAAAAGAATAGCCGTAGCATAGGCTATCTCATATAGCAATGTCTTGCGTTCCCATTTAGATATAATAATAATGATATTATTATTATTATTATTATTATTATTATTATATTATTATTATTATTACTCCTTTATTACTATTTAAGACATTATTATTTACTTTTATATTACTATTATTATTACCATTACCATTATTATTATTATTATTATTATTATTATTACTGCTGCTGTTGCTTTGATCTTCAAAAGTATGAGAGAATTGTGCCCCATTATAACTGCAAAGGTCATCGATTAGAGGCCGCAATGGCCGCTAGATTAGGATAGTACAGTATAATGCGTCTATTATATAAGATATAAGGGAATAATAACGTTGTCATTTCTAATAACTAACGAAGTAGATCTAATACTGCTAATTTAGCAAGAAAACGAAATCAACTTGTTCCAAGTATTAAAACGTAGAATAATACACAGTCTACTATAGGATCATAGACAGTACGAAGTAAAACTACTACATTAACAATTATAAATAAATACAATAAAATTCAAAATAATGTATGATAATACGACTGGGAAGAATGGGCAAGGGTACGCTAAATTCATAATTAAAATTTACAAGAGTAGAATGAAGCTGAAGAAATTTACAGTGCCACTCACCCGATTCATCACTAGATCAGAAGCTCTGTAGTTGTGTTGAGAGTAACTAGTCGACCACTCTGCCCAGAATGGCCTCAGGTATCTGTATCTCCGGTGCTGGGCCTAATCAAGAAGAAGACGATGAAATGATTAGAGATGGGAAGTGGATAGGTTAGTTAGCTCTAAGGAATAAGTAAAGAAACGAGACGAAAGTAGAGACTTTCAAGAATAATAGAACAACTGTTACATAATAAATTATCATTATCTATATCACATACAAATATTCGCGTAATTAATACTTATACTATACTTACACACTTTCCAAGGACACAGCATTGAATTACAGTTTTGAAGTTAAAAACTGAATAACGTAATAGTTGGTATACATTTTGAAGCAGAAAGAACCTTATGTGTGTGAGAGGACCGTAATTATTCAGGCTGAACTATGTACCTGGAAACAGAAGACTTAACAGTTCTGCATAAAGTTCTCTAAGGTAAATATTTTAATAAACAGTCTAAAATTTAATCCTTTACCTTCGTGCCTCATGTTACCGGAGCGCTGGCGAGAACTTTGACGTTCGTTGAACGAAATTATGCTTCCCCATTTCATCTCAATATTTCTTAAAAATATTACGTCCTGTCGGTGGGAGAAACGTCTACACTCTACTGAACAGGTGGGGACTGGCGATTACTTCCTCCCTCTAACCTAGGGTATTTAACAGTGTGGAAGGAAAAGGTTTCTACTAGTATATAAGCAACATCCAGATTATAACGTACCTACCATGATATTGCATTTTCCTTCATAAACTACAGATCTAATGCAGTACAAAAACAAGTCTTTTATAAACCGAATGCCCATTTGGAATTTAGAATATCATGGTTAAATATTGACATACAACTATTGTCCAGGCCGGGTAGCTCAGTTGGTAGAGCAGCTGGCTATGAACTGGAAGGTCTGGGGTTCGATCCCGAGTGGTAACGGGATTTTTCTCGTTGCCAAACTTCCAGAACGGCTCCGAGGTTCACTCAGCCT
This sequence comes from Periplaneta americana, assembly GCF_040183065.1. Taxonomy (NCBI): domain Eukaryota; kingdom Metazoa; phylum Arthropoda; class Insecta; order Blattodea; family Blattidae; genus Periplaneta; species Periplaneta americana. The sequence continues at coordinate 69,041,381 of NC_091125.1, forward strand.
ACTATAAAAATTGAGTACCGGATCTTTCCCGGGGGTAAAAGGCGTCAGAGCGTGGTGCCGACCACACCATCTCATTATAGCGCCGAGGTCATGGAAAGCATAGAGCTCTACCTCCATGCCCCCCCCCAAGTGCCTTCATGGCATGTGACGGGGATAACTTTACCTTTTTATATCATAGACAAATATTCGTGTGTGTGTGTGCGTGTGGGTGTGTGTGTGTGTGTGATAGGCTAATTTTATTAATTATGATTCATGAATAACAATTAATAAAGAACAGTTACTGATCTGCCAAATCCAAATAATAAACATTCATTCATAAAAACTTTATCTGCAGCGTATTGTTATTAGGCAAAGAAAGTTCGCAAATTGGAAGACAACTAAGTAATCGTTTAGAAGTCTCGGAAATATGAATCTGACATAGAACGCGAAACTTGAGCTAGAGAGATAAAGTATGAAATATTTAAGTTTTAAATAGAGTAGATGAAAATAGAATATTAATGGAGAAATTATAAAAAATAAATATAAAATTCATTGATCATAACACAATTTTAGTTATTATATTGGAAGGGAAAATCCTTTGCAAGAAAAGAAAAGAAAAGGAAGATAGAGAAGAAAAATATCAAAGACATCCTCAGTCGAATGAAGTGCAACAAATGTGAAGAATTTAATATAACAGGAGAGGAAAGAGAAACATTGTGTAAGCGACAAAGCGAAGACCTTAACATACATTGATTCATGATTCCTGTAGGTCTACATAATGTACAAATACAACAAATTATGCTACTTTAAGAGAAAAAATGTGATTATAAAGGAATATATATTTTTATGTGAAGGAATGTAGAGGGTAAATTAGAGTCTTGTCTATGGTTGTCTTAGTTCAGTAGCAACCTGCAGATAATAAAAGGTTCCAAAATGAGATAACGGAAAGGCAACAATATTAGTGATTTATGTACTCAAAAAACTCAGTACCTTCGGACAGGGAATGTGAAACGTAGGTAACTAAAATCTGCATGAAACTCTCGTATTGTGTAAGATTCGCTTACAACACACTGCGCATGTGTAGTAAACAAGAGCCTCTGTAAATATGCTACTTGTGGATAGTCGTGTGCTATTGTTACCTACATACTATAGGTGAATTCCCACCAAAACCCCCTCCAAATTTTAATTCCGTATCTGTACGTAACCTACGTAGTTGGGAGAGCAACTGGCTACGAACTGGACGGTCCCGGATGGTGGCAGAATTCTTTTCGTTGCCAAAACTTTCAGAAGGGTCCAGGATATACTCAGCCTCCTACCAAATTGAGAATCAGGGGTAAAAGGTTGTCGGAGCGTGGTGCCTACCATACTACCTCATTGTAGTGCCGAGATCAAGAATGCATGGAGCTCTGCCTCAGTGTGACCCTTATGCACCATTTTATAGCGTGAAAGCCATTGATTTAATTCCCAATATGCTCAGTCAATTTAAGAGAGCAGTGTATTATGCTAATAAATAATCGAAAGAAATTTGATCCGAACAAATGTAATATTTTAAAATTCCTTTTCAGAACGAAAAGTTACATAACCTATGTTCGGATCAAATTTCTGCACATTTAAAGGACAAAACTAAAATTCTTTCAATCGTTTGTCTTAATACACTGCTCTCTTAAATTGACTGGACATATTAGAAATTAAATCAATGACTTTCCCAAAAACACGCTATGAAATGTTTGATAATACAAAATAATTTTTATCTGGAAAAAGAAGCGAAAAAGAGCAAATTTGTACAAAAATTTTTGTTTGAAATATCTCAAAGAATAACCCTCCGAAATTAATGGCATTACTTACGGTTCATCCTCTATAATAATAGGCATTGATGTACGTTTATGTTTCAAAATTAATAATGTTTCATAAACTTTGCTGGAGTATTTATCATTGTGATATTGGTTTGAAAATGTATATTCAATATTTTTGTCTTAGTCGATGGTACGTTCATGTTGGTAACTGTGGTTGGAACTTTCTGCAAAATAAATGTGTTCTTTGAATATCAGTATTATTACAGATAATTCAATTTCATGAATTAAATGTACTGAAATTTCGTTGTTGAAATCATGGCCCTTATTTTGAGTCCTACTTTCGTTGTTTCCTCTATTAAAAACAGAAAAAGAAACCCCACGGGAGTTACTAGTAAGCTGGATTGAACACAGTGCACACTGACAACAAACCTAACTTCATAAAAATACAAACATGCTCGTTAGCAGCTTCCGGGCGTGCTACACGACCCAACCCGACAAGCTGTTCGCACGGAGAGATGTGAACCAACAGAGCAGTTCACTGCCCCCGCACACTCCTCGCCTTCATCTCCCCAATCCCTCCTATGAGGGCCTCCGCGGCATCTTGACATTGAACTTGGTGCATGTGTATCAGAAACGCCCGAGTGACGTCATTCAAGGCCAGCGGCTCGGCCCTGTTACGTAAGCGGGCGGTACCGTCCGTCTGTGGGTGACAGGTTATGTCGCCACCTGAACCGTTGTAATGGCCTGCAGGAGGCAATCTGCTAGTCCCTGTCAGGTGTCGAACCAACTACCGTAACGACACAGTAATAACTTCGAAAACACCAACTCCTCCAACGTCAACTACGAAACTACACATATGTAGCCTATGGCTTATCGTTGTTTTCGCAACAGTACCGGAGGGTAAGATTTCTAGTTAGCAAAATCGGTCATAAACGCTACACCTGTTTTCTCATTTCAGGTGACGCGTGTTTCGTGACATTTGTTTATCATGTTACCAATAATATTCCTAATTTTATAATTCATCTTACAAGATATAAATAAATAATATTATTATAGGATGTACTGTACAATGTACACAAACAAGAACATGAACTTCGCTTTATATATTACACGAAAAAAATCAACAGCAGCAGCTGCAGGAAACAAAAATAGCTACTACTAAGGCCTATGTTACACTATCAAATTTCTGTGTCACAGAAGTTTGATAAAATATATATGATAAAATCTTTTACAGTGTAATACCTATAGCATCTTTGATCACATCTAGCTGTGACATAGTTCTATGATAAAATTTATGGTCATCATCATACCTTCGATGAAATCTGTGACTGAGAAGAAAGACAATGGCGGACATTAAGTACACATGGTCTGTGAAAACCACAAAACTTTTAATATTACATTATGAGTCACATGAAATGTTTCATCATCCATTATTAAATACTTAGTATGTATATATATATATATATATATATATATATATATATATATATATATATAGCATACATGGGCACAATTTTCGGTTACGTGAGGCACTCGATTTGAAATAGTTTGTTTAATAGGAGAGGAAACTGCAGCGTAGGACGGAAAATATAAACTGCTGTGACCTGCGTCACCTTATCGTAATCGCTAAGGCGGCCAGTGGCGAATTATTAGGAAAGCGCTTGGTTAACGTGAGACTCGAAAACTTTTATTCAATTTGGCAAATTAATTCGGCAGCTTTAATCATAAACCTCTTTACTGTTTCTCCGTAGCTGAATTGATTTAAATCACAGGCGAGAAATTGCGTAACTAGTCAATAATATTCCATCACGTTGTCTACGTTTATTTTCTTGAATATTCTGGCGTTTATCAAGATTACTTAATAGATTTGCACGTTCTCGACCTAAAATAATTTAAGAAAATCATATTTCGTTTTCTACGCACATTTGATATTTTTTTTATATAAATTTCTTTTGGAAATAATACGTACAAATAACATTTAATCCCTCGTACCTTTTAATGCAGCGTGTTTAAGGTATTATGTCGTATTTAGTATACTATGCAAATGTAAAGATCATAAATTTTCTTCGGAATAGTACGAAAAATAACATTTAATTTGTCTTACCTTCTAATTCAGCATGTTCTTTATGACGTAAGGAGTAATGTCGTTGTATATTAAATTTATTAATGCCTAATAGGATTTTCGAGCATAACATAATCGTTTTCTAAGCGTACACACTGCTTTGATAATGCCATTATGCCACCAGTGATATTGCTTATGAAACTGATATAGAACCTGCCCACTCCTAGGAGCTACGTGAGGGAGGAACGGGGACTGTGAAGATGATGTCACTCAGAGCGATAAGCTCTGTGAAGGTCAGTGAGGCACAAATTCTCAAGTGAGCCACGATGCCCATCTCTATGTAGGATTTCACATCTTCATACTGAAGTTCTCTCAGTAGAGTTTGATGGATTCCTTTTGTATTTTTTCTCTCTACCCCATTCTCTAACCCAAATCGTCAGCTGAGAGTGTAAACCTGCTAACTAACAAAAAGGAAATCTTACACGAGAAACAAAAACCTGAGTATAAATTAACTCTGAAACTTCACCATCTGTACTTTGGATTTGGTCCTAAAGTTTGAGAGTTAATTTATACTCAGTTTTTTGTTTCTCCTGTAACATTTCCTTTTTGTTGGTTAGCAGGTTTATACTCTAAGCCGACGAAATATATTTTTTCTTTGATTTCGTCTTTAGTATTAATGCAATAACCATTACTGCATATTTTACAGTTACAGCAAGCATAGAACTATTGTGGATCCATTATTAGAACTGTGATGAAAGAAAGTTTTTATATAGCGTAATATAGTCAAAATCTTACAATTGATCATATACATATTTGATCAAAAATTTTATCATATTCTGTGATACAGAAATTTGATAGTGTAATATAGGCCTAACAGACCTTTACAGCCACATATAAAGTTGCTTTAATACATATAGAGTGAAACAAATAGACTATTTGAAAGAGAACAAAAAAAAAAAAAGGCGGCAAAATTCATGAAAGGTAGCAAGGACCATGAGTATGAAAAATTCCATGTATTGGGTTGGGTCACTCCCTAGAGACTAGGCGGAAAAAAACATCGAGGCTCTGTGCACTATTTAATATGTATACAGGGAATAGAATCTCTGATTGAGGTTCAGGCAATACATCTCACATGACGATATGTGTCATAGAAATAACAATTGTTTGTAGGCCTATACATGTTAAGTGTGATAAGTGAAATATGTTACTAGTCAGCGATGTATGCAATGGAGGGGGAAAAGTAACTAGCTATCTGCTCCATTATCGCCTACTTAGTTACCGCATGAGTGATGCACTATTGGTGTCACTTCTGAGGTTTCAACCCGTCTTCAGACAGTTAACTAAAGAACAAACAACAGGGCACAGAGCGAGGGGGCACAGGGGATCGAATTGATAAACCTACGTATTATTATTGAAGGGCAGATCATAATCACAAAATTAAAAGTAGGAAACAAGAGAACTGATATAGCAAGGTTTTAATTCTTAAATAGGACTACAGGGGCCGTATTCATAGACATTCTTAGCGCGGGCTTCCGGTGGATGATCAGCGAACTAACGTTTTTCGTATTCATAAACCAGTGTTAGCGGTATGATATGATATTATATGAATCCCGCACAAGTAGCCAGTCGATAGCCGGGGCTAGTTTAGCACGCTCGTAGCGCGGGCTAGCGAAATGTCTAGGACAAGCTACCTGTAGCGGACTTTGAGGGCATTCCTCCAACAATAAAAACAATTAGGCTGTTATACCGTAATAAGAAAACTAGTAATTACAAATGTTTTATTGTTGCTTTAAACTAAATGTTATATAATTAAGTGTGTATGCCATGAATGCCTAATTATTATGTTAATGTTGTTTTACCATTTCGCTGTGTTCTCTTTGTGTTTTCTGTATTACTGCTTGGTTTGTATTTATTGGAAGTGTTCAGTGCTGCGAAAAATTATGAGAATAAGTGTAGTTTGAGTATTCGAACTTCTTCGTAAGTGTTAAAATTGGTTAAGATTTTTGTAGGCATTACAAGTGTCCGCGTAATCTTTTAGTACGTTCTTCAGCTTAATGATAGAAGCATTCAATGTGTTCTAAACTCTTTATTTGTGTTATATTTTTGTATTCGTGTTGTGAGTAGTGTTTATGTTTTGATTTTGTTTTTCTATTGTTTTGTAACTATTATTGTTTTGTAATTGTCCTGTTTGATCTGTTTTGTATTGACGTCTTATTCTTTGTTTTGTATTGTTTTCGTATTTTGAGGATCCAATTTTGTTAAGAACTTTCAAACGCCTCCTCAGAAGTAATATTGACTTATTATAATGTGTTCTGCTTGTAAATCGACGATATTGTATACCGATACATGAAATGGGGGGGGGAGATTGAAAATGTTGGTAGAATGAAGGAGGGAAACGGGAGTATTCCAAAAAAACTTCTCTGTAAAGTCACTGTTCACTACAAATTCCATCATGACCAAGCCGTCGATTCAAACTCGAAGGCCTAGATGGAAAACCAGCCCGCTAGCGGCTCCTGGTTGTCATACGATTAAGTATATATTTCCGTTTCTTTCTGCAGGAATGTTAAGGAATACGTAAGTTTGTTGAATTTTCTTCCAATACTATTTTTATGTACGTCAAGTTGTGTTTAGTTTAAACGATATTCGAAGCCTCGTCTCTGGCTTGGAAAACCGACGCCATAGCTATTTGGTTAACGACGAGACTTCTCCGTTTAATAAATCCTAGAAGGATAAAATAAACTATGAAGTTGCATAATCATCGTGATGTTATTATGACCAGCAGGCGCAAAAAATCATGTCATTACAAATAATGACGAACTTGGTTCAAGACTTCAGACGCACAAAAAGCTACCGTATTAATGAATGTGCTATTAGGCCTATGTGAACGAACGTATACATTTTGCTATAATGCTGTACTCTCTGTAATGAGTTCATTGTTACATCTAAGAATATTTCCTAATTACTGCTTTTAACATAAATGAATTCCTACATTGTATTCAATTTTTCTTCTGGGTGTAAACTTTACTGCAAAGTTTAGGCCTTAACCAAAAATAAAATAAAATTCGTATACAAAATAAACATGGGGGCTTTAACCCATGCCTGTAAAATCGGTATTTAATTTTCGTTCTAGTTCCAATGGAGTCCCAATTGATCTAATTCTTCCGGCCGTACTATGGCAGAAGGGTTCGTTCAGCTTCTAACAGAAATGAGTACTGTACAGTGAGTATTTATTTTGGGGTAAAAACGGCCTGCACGTAGCACTGATATCCCTACTACTGTATTCAGTGCTGATTTCCTCCAAAAGGGGAACCTTAACAAACTTCCCCCTGTAAGGGTGCTTCCGGGCATGTAATGATGGGATAGCCTTGCAATTTTCCCTGTCTTTCAATTTAATATTCACGACAACTAAATCAGATTTGGACTTACAAATCAATACTGGACCTTTTCATCCACCTAACCCAAGAAACGAGATATCGTAGGCCTCCATAAATATGAAATAAGCACGGCGACGGACCTCTAGCTAAAGTAACATTATGAAGACATTCTGATAAAGATTCGAATCACTTTCTTAGGTGAGACTGATACATAAGTGCATGGCTTAATTGTAAGTAGGAAAAAAGGATTAGGAAAATTATTTCTTGACGGTATATTATTCCTACGTTGTTCATTTTTAGTATCTGGATAAAAATCAACACCTACGAAGCTTCGCGGACGTGGGTTCGAATCTCGCTTGAGATGATTATCTGGTTGAGTTTTTTTTTTGACGAATAATGTCTATATTCAACCTACCTTAGTAGAAAAAATGAAAGGATTTGGTGGAATGTTTTGTTAAACTGACGTCATTCGACCTTGGTCGACATAAAATTGCTTACGTCATATGCGTTAAACTCAACAATGTGAACGAGTCCTTTATTATACACAAGGGGAGACCGCACATATTAGTTTAGGCCTACATAACATATTTTGAAGAGTTTATTGTAATAACAATAATGTTATTCAGTTTTGATCTGATTTGGACACGAAAGAGACGCGTACACATTACATGCGTAATTACTAACTATAGAAAGCGTAAGAGAGAAAAAATGTTAAAATTGAGAAATTGCTCAGACAAAACGAATGTAAAAAGTAATAATAACTCGAAAATAATTATATAGGCGACATCAAAATGTATGTATCTAGAGGTAAAACAAATACCAATACCTACTAAAAAGTAGTAAAGAGCATATGGCGTGCTGTAACAATAAATTATCGAACAGTTTGACGTAATGGAATCAAAGGGTATGATGATATGCTAATAAAGTTGTCGGGTGATTAATTTTGCTATATGTGCATAAGGCTGAAAATGAACAGTTTCTAAAGAACGCTAATAGCTACTTCCGATGTAATTTCAAATTCAAAATTAACACTACCATAAATTTTCTTGCATTGCTATGATGTTTTCGAGACATATAGATTCATTTGATTGTATGAACTATGGGTCCTACTCCAGTTATCATAGGCTTGTTTAACGAGTATAAGGAAGTGACTTACACAGACTATTCTACAAATCAACTTCAAGATCATTCAATAGTTATAGAAAATGATTTGGATAGTCTACAATAGATGTGCTGTTAAATCAAGAGACACTTAAATCTTACAGTAAATTGTATTTATTTATTTATTAATTTATTTCTTTCTTTCTTTATTTATTTATTTATTCTTATTCCATTACCCTAAATCCTGTATAGGCGTTACATGCAATCATAGAAAGTTCTTCAAATCTCCTGTTACTTTTTCCGAGTTTTTCTCCCAACTGTAAGGCAAGTATCAGGTAATCCAAGGAAAACTTTAGGTTTTTGTTTATTTTACGACGATTTATCAACTGTTATGGTTATCTAGCGTCTGAGAGAGATGAAAGTGATAATGCCAACCAAATGAGTCCAGGATCCAGTGTCGAAAGTTACCCAGCATTTGCTCTTAATCAGTTGAGGAAAAACCTCAACCAGATAACTTGTCCCAATTAGGTTTCGAAACCGGGACATGATAATCGTTTTTCCACAGCCGTGGACCTCTCGGTCTTACCTAGCTATCACCAAATCCACCGACGATACATAATCTCGTAGTTGATACAGCATGGTTAAATAACCGATGAAAACATCATTAGAAAAATTAGATTAATAAAATTAATCAAATTTCATCTGTTACGATCCTATATCTAGGATGGACCACGCTTCAAATTAATATCTCATAATTCTTCTTGATAACTTATAATATCTAGACTTAAACATTGAGGGAATCCCGTGATGTGGAGTCTGTACGACGTCAAACCCCCACTGAAGATAATCCGGAATACCACAGTGATAATGACAGACATTTCTATCATAGTCTGTCTTGGAGTCCACGACCGTGAGTCATTATGTACAAAGTAAAGAAAAATTAAGGAAAAGGATGACTAGAAAAAAATTGAACAAGTACAGGCCGTATAAATATTTGTGCTCATAGAAAACGGTACCGTTACATTTCAAACAATTTACAGTGTGTTTCCAGGTATGACTTTTAGAATAAAACCTTTATACGACTTATATTTTTTGTCGTAGAATTACTTTGCGTTGTTTTCAAAATGTGTCGTAAGTCACTCGTCAAAAGAAGCCGTTTACATCTCCTAATGATGCGTGACTTCCTCGTTTTGTCGAAACGCCTCTCTGTGCTGTGGTTGGTCGGTTCATTATTTTGTTGTAAAGTCGGAAGCTTATAGCATACAACGTATTAATTTTATGTTCGACTCTGTGTTTACGTCGTGGAATTGCGAATGTTCACTGAATGTGTAGCCGCTATCTTTTATTTTTATGCTTACTGTACCTGCTGTAATTGTTATGGAAGCTGTAATATTTCCTAATTAATGCACAATAAAGTAATACAAATTATTTAATTGCTACGTAATGAATAGATTCACTTGCTAGTAGTTTTCACCAAAGAAGCGTTATCCAACTGTGGTAGATAGGCCTGTACAATTAATATTAGGCAAAGCACAGAACTTCTGTCTCATCTGCCATAATCTTTTCGCTATCACTTCATAATTGCTGCATTATCATCTTCACTCAATAGGAAAGAAAGAAAGAAAGAAAGAAAGAAAGAAAGAAAGAAAGAAAGAAAGAAAGAAAGAAAGAAAGATATATAAATGACAAAAGGGTAGATATGCAGGCGGACGGACAGACAGGTAGAAAGCAAGACAGACGGACGGATGGACAGAGTGACGGACGAACAGAGACAGACAGAGACAGGCGGAGACGGAGACAGAGACATGCAGACAGAGACAAGAGACAGAGATAGGCAGACAGAGACAAAGACAGATAGACAAAACAGATACAGCCAGACAGAGACAGGCAAACAGACAGAGAGAGACAGACACAGGCACACAAAGACAGGC